>NC_084512.1:29260522-29363022 GCF_024500385.1 Phyllopteryx taeniolatus
CCATGCAACAATACAAAAGGATAAAACATGGAAGGTTCTCCTTTTTTTCCTAAAGTCCAATCTTTGCTGAACCTTTTTGCGGGTAAAATCAAGAGGAAGTTGGAAAGGAACACATGTGGGAATGTGTCCTCACCATCTCAACATGAGCACCTTTCATAGCAAAAGAGCTTGACTTTCTAAAATCAATGACTCGTCTCACCGAGCTACAAATGATTTGACAGCTGGGCCCGTTGTCCTGTAGAAGATGCGTCTGTTACTAAAGCTGCTGTGGCACTGGTTGGTGTACAAAATAAAGGGGAGGGGGGGAAAAGCAGCAACCTTGAGGAGAGCCCGGTGGCAAAATACAACAGCGTTAACTCTCACACACACTGCGCGACCTGTTAGTTTCACGACACAAGTTCAGATTCAAATGAAAGTGACGGAGGCGCAGTATCAGCAAGTAGAAAAGTCTTCGATGCTACCGAGTCCGGCATGCATTTACTGCCCCCGAGATGCCTGAACAAAAAGTGTGCTGTTGTGACCACTGCATCCTCAATGCCTGTCAGCCTTATTCTATGCAAAGTGCAGTCAACGTGCAGTCAAAGTTTGGTTTTCATCTTCTCAAAAGTCTCCATCAGTGACGAAGTCAGAGCGAGAGACCTGCAACTCTGTGCTTTGCCATTGGAACAATAATTGAACGTTTTCAAACCTGGGCTACTTGATGCAGCTCAAGAAGCAATGAAAAAAGGGGAAATCCTCCGTGCAGGTTTTTAGCACTCAGCCAGGACTCTTAGCCTCAGCTTTCTTCCCAAAATTTGGGACGTCATTCACATCAATCACAAATGGTGAAGACATTGGCAGTGTATCATTAAAAACAGGCCATTGACTCAATCTTTGTCTGAAGTGGAATGTTCTCATTCCCCTTATTTTGGAATTCTGACATTGTTTTCATTCCAGGCTTTCTTTAGGTTGTTCCTTCTCAGCTGTGCCTCAGTTTTATCCCTGTACCTTAGTTTAGCCCTTTTTATTTCAGACCTCACGTTTTTTTTCTTTTTTAAACACAAAGGGTAAAAACATCACCTTCATTAAAAGCCATTTACCTTTTCTGAATCAATCCCCTGGTATCTTTAATGACTCAGGGTTTGTAATTAGGAAAACGTTACATCCTTATAAAGGATCACAGTCTCTGCGGAAGGAAATGTAGCTGCGTACGTCATCGTCAGTTAGTTCATCAATATCCGAAAAGATCTCCAGAAATAAAGACCAGTCTTTATGTGCAGTCAAAACACCTTGGAGGGCAAGTAAACTGTTGTTGCTCCGGACTCTTAACCGTTTTTCTGCACGTCTTTTCCCTCCTCAGCACAGATGGAAAGAGGTGAACAGCGTTTTGATCTGAGGAGCCCAGTGCAGGTCCCGCCTCAGACTTAAACACCCCTTTGATAGAGCCCTAACCTAGATCTCTTTTTAGTTTTCTTGCGCCTTGTAGGGCAGATGATGTACTCATAAAAATTGTTCAGTGAGTTCTTGAAATTGAAATGATTGAAATCACCTCAAATAATATTTGGTACATCGGGAGAAATTGATTGTTGGTCGTGTGTCACTTTAAGGATTGTGCCGGTGGCAGATCTGAGGTCAGCTTTGGGGCGCGTGTAAACCACCGTGACAAATATTTGCGGAACAGTAACAGTTAGGCGCAGGGTGGCTGTTCAGCGACGACAACAGTCAAAGCGGATACCAGCCGCAATCCATTCACATATGGTGGCGTAACTCGCCTCCCGGCCTTGGTAAAGGTGTGTTCGCCGTCTCTCGTCCATCGCTCCCACGCCGCTCGCAACTTCACTTCGAGGGCCCCGTTGACACCGATGTCCAGCGGTTGGAGTTCGCTGGCAGTTGCTGCGCCACGGTAGCCCTTGCGCGGATGGCGAGGTGTGGCGGAGGGAAGCGTACGTACCGTAGGTAGCTTTACGTAATGTTCTCTAATTGGTTTATCGCTGCCAACGTACGTATGGCGTCCCGATGTCGGCAGGAAATGGTCCGACAGTCAATCAATTGGAGCGCTTACCAAAATCGCACATTTTTACAGATTTTGGAACTCAGTGCACACACAAGGCGCACCGTCGATTTTTGAGAAAATGAAAGGCTTTTAAGTGCGCCTTATAGTGCGGGAAATACGGTACATGACTGCACCAGCTGCGCTTTATGTACAAGCATACCGTTCCTCTGTAAGTTTTACTCGTCACTTCACTGTCCCGATCCACACAGGGACACAAAGTCCGAATTCAGCAGTCGTGTCTCAGTGAACGCCAAGATGCGTTCCTGAAATTGCCGTAAATGCAGAACATGACCCTGTAGTCCAGTCTTATTTCTCAGAGACTGGACATTTGCCATGATCATAGAGGGCAAAGGAATGCGGTTCTTACTCTGGAGCCTCCTGATTTGCCGGCGCACGCCGCCTCTCCTTCCGTGTTTATGACATTGTGGCTCCCCAAAGTTCTTCTCCTGAATTAAAAAAACAAAGATAAATCCTTTGCAAGGCTTTTGCCCAACCACCAGTGTGTGTGTGTGGCGAGGTAGCTCCATCTTAATTCTGAGAGCCTCACCTACGTACGCGCTTGTTTTGCGAGGGCTGGTTACGCCATGTAAAGTTGACCGCTGCTGCTAAAGCTGCAAATAAAAGTAACATTTCCACTTTGGGAGAAGCTCTTTACAAGAAAGTCTCCAAAGTGTATGGGTTTCAGAGCAGACGCTTAAAATGGACATACAACCCAAGAGTAGCAGAGCAACAAACAACCTGCTGCCGGTTGCAACAATAGGGGGAGGTCTCCTCTGCGCCGCCTGCAGCTGCCCTTAACGGGGTGGGTCACCCCGTCCGCTGGAGCCACAGCCAGTAGCTTGCCTTCTCAGCCTCTTCTCCCAGCTCCTTCACTTGCCCCCCATCATCCCGGCACTGTGGAGCAGCTGACCTATGACCTTGCCGACAAAGCTCCTCCACACGATATATCCGTGCTTTGCAGCCAGCCTCTTGGCACTCCTCGGCCAGCTCAAAGTGTTTGAGACATTTTCTCTCATTGGGCCGCTGTCATGGCCTCTTCCCAGGGCTACTCATCTCTCTCCCGCTCGTCTGGTCGGAGAGCAGTTGTGACGAGCTCTCCCGGGAAGACAAGCGGTCTTTTAAGGTCTACCAGCATTTGCCACTCCTTACCCGGTCTGAGGATGGTATGATCCTGTGTGGGTGCCCTGCTCATTTTGCCCGGCCTGACAAAAGCGGCTAGCGCAGGCCTTGTTGTTCCCTGGGTAAAGTTTGCTGCCACCCTACGTCTTACATGGTTGTGGCGCCGTCTAAAGCGTCCTTGGCTCAATGCCACGTTCCATACTCAAAAGAACATGCTGGAGGCTAGCATTCGTGGCAGTGCACAGCGGACACAACCGACTTCACTCCTGAATCGCAGGGAAGGTTCTGGGGGCGTGGGAGGGTGTCGTAGACTGCTCTGATCAGGAAGCTTAGCCTGCTCTGCTGCGTCCTCCGTCTGCACAGTAGCTTCCCATCGCGTCTAGGCTCCCTGACTGCTCTGGCCTTTATGTGGAAGCGCTCCTGCTCCACCACCGTTGTGGGGCGGCCCGGCCTAGGCGAGCATGACCTGTCTGGGTCGACCCCGTCATCTATTGGTGTCGCCGGCTGGCGACGGTATTCTCCACTTCAGCAGATGCGTTCCGAAATATTTGTGGCTCAGAAGCACTCCGAACCTTTCAACGTGGATAAACGACTCACAACGTGAAAAGAATGGTCGTCCCCCCCTACCCGAACGTAGAAGTAATCACCGAGTTGCAGTGCTCGTGGTGAGCTCGCTAGTGTCGCTTCGGCAAAACGAGTGGCTTCAAATTGTCCCACCACGCAGTACTGCTTTGCTCCTCAAGAGGAGCCAATGAGTGGCCAGAGTGTCGTTCATGACAAGGAACGCAATTCTTTCGAAGGCCGCAAAGCTTGTGTTTGGTGCCGCCCGCTGGTGGCTCGTTTGATTCCGGTACCGCCAGTCGGCTATCATGTAGTATAATGATAATACATTTTGTTTTTACTTTTTGAAAAGAAAAATGTTTGCACAGGTAAGAAACTTAACATTTTGTAATCAAACTTTTACTGGTCTCATCAAAGCTCAGATTAACTCTCCTCTATCTTCATTTTTTAGCAGAACATCTCGGAACTGAACCAGCCCCCGGACATTTCCCCGACTCCGCCCCCTGAGCCCTTTGAGTACTACGATGCTGGAAACCATTGGTGCAAAAACTGTAACCTCACCTCGGGCTCCATGTTTGATTTCTTTACTCACTTGCACAGCAAAACTCACCGGAAGGTTTGTCATTGTTTTGTTTTTCTTAATCATTTTACTACTACAGCTCAGTCAGGAAAGCTAGCATCTATGGCGACGAGCACAAGAGCAGTCAAATGTCCGCATGTTGGTCTGACGTCCGGATGGCGGTGGGATATCGGTCGGATGTCCGGATGTTGTTGTTGTTTCAAAGCAGTGCGCATCTGTCTCCTTTCCATCTTGTGAACCAACTTATTTTAGTGAGCTATGGCATGTTTGCTGATGTTGTCTCCTGGTCCTGTCCAGACTTTGGACCCCTACGAGCGTCCGTGGGCCCTGTTGCCGAGCAAAATGGCAAAGACGTCGCAGACAGAAGAGAAACAGACGAAACCGGCTAAAGGTACTTGCTGTCCTCGTGACTCTGGGGATTGGTCCCTCTCTGTCTCCGTGTCTGTTTGGACCATCTCGTGGGTTCCAGGTTGGCTTAGTCCGGATCTATCCGTCTTGACTATCAGGAGGTTAGAATCGGGTTTCTTGGTGAAAGACTGTAAGATTCCTGGCAGACCACCGCCTTCTGTTATTCACTCCCTTTAAAAGCTGCCATGAACGCCGCTTGTGTATTAAAAATGCGTGACGTGTCTTACAGGTTCTGAGTTCTTAGTTCCTGTGCGAGGATTTTTCTGTCTGCTGTGTGAAATGTTCTTCGGAGACGGCATCTGTGCAGAGGAGCACGTCACCACTCACTGTCACAATAACCAGTACAAGGTATCGAACACCCGGTAGCGCTCATTAACACGCTGTGACAACGTGGCTTAGCGAGGGAATGACTTAAGTTATCTTAGAGAGTAGAGCGAAGTGTAAAGTGCCATGACGTGACCACTTTAAGCGGCACACAAATGCTAAAAACCAAACCAACACATTCCACTTTTGACAGATCCTCTGAGAAGTGACATTCTTATCATTGTCACAATTCCTTTATTGCCTGTTCCCCCCCCCCCCCCCCCCCCCCACCATTTTGTTCTTTGTATGGATATGTATGCAATGTAGCGTGTGACGTATCACACGTGCTACGCATGAAATGAATAACAGATGAATTCCGAATATTCCACAGCCTCAGCGAGAGGTCGTAAACATTTCACCCATCTGTTTCTCTCTCTCTCTCTCTCTCTCTCCCTGCCGCTCCTCAAGAAAAAAATGTACAAGAACCCACTGTACGAGCAGAGGAGGAACCTGGACCGCCAAGCCGGGCTGGCCTCCAACCCCTCGGGGAAAAAACGCAAACATGAGGAAGACAAGGTTGACAAAACAAAAGGAAAAAAGGAGAGAAAAGACGGCAAGGACTTTGGCACAGAAGATGCCTCGTCGAAAGCTGTAAAAGAGGAAGAGAAACCAAAAGCATCGAAGAAAGATGATGATCTTAAAAATACAAAGACTTGTTACCCAAGGAAAGAGGAGGACGAAAGGTTAAAATACAAGAAGGGTGACAAGTACCGTTGGAGCACAGAGGAAGAGGAGAGGCTGAATTGGAGGAGAGATGAGGAAGAGCGACACAAACAAAGCCAAGAAGGACGCCATTATCGACATCACAGACAGGAAGAGAATCCATATGAGCACCGGCCACGACATGATGACAGACACAAATTAGACAAACATGAGCGTGAACGAGAAAACGCAGAGAAGGACCTACAAGGTGTCAGCAAGCAGCTGGAAGGTGTGGTCAAGCCCTACGACCCACCCAAGATCTTCTGCGGACCAAGTCCAGCCATGAGAGCCAAACTCCTCAAACAGAGCCCGGACGCAGCGAGACTGGCACCGGCCTTCGGAAAGTTCACCTGGAAGAAACGGGAGAGTCAGCTGGCCAAAGACGCCCAGAAAGCTGCTGCGGAGTTCATCAAGGAAGACGAAAAAGCTGCCAAAGACGCAAACGTTCCCATCGACGACTCCTTCGCAAAGTCCATGGCCTTCGCCAAGGAGATTGCTCAGAAGTTGTCTGTCACAAGCAGCTCACCTGCGCCGTGGGTGTCAAGTGGCACCAACCGGTCACGGACGCACACCAACTTTGCAGCAGCCCCCGTCACAGCACTAAAGAAAGCGTACACTGTGGGAAACCCTGCGCCTCTGAATACCGTCCCCTTCGCAGCCCCTCAGGGCTCAGGTAGAATACTGCCACCTTCAGGAGATGGACCCATTGTTCCTTCTCTCAAGAAATTGCCAGAAACTCAGCAGGATATTCCGAACACAACGACCTCTAAGCCAGAGAAGAGGCCTGGCCAACCTGTGTCTCAGTCAGTTCAACAGTTGTCTGGTCCTGGTCCATCAGTCCCCAGAGCAGCCTCACATGTGTCACGTCCTACCCTTGCAGTTGTCAGACCAGCTCCGGCTGTGTCAACTCCTACCCTGGAAGTTGTTAGACCAGACCTATCTATGTTAAGTCCTACCGTGGCTGTAGTTAGACCAGCTCCACCATTGTTCCATTCTGCCCCATCAGGCCAGAGATCATCTTTACCTGCGTCAAGTCCACCCTCGTCGCTTCGGAGAGCACCTCCACCCGTGTTTCCGTTCCCGTCCAGCCACGCTCCACCACCACCATCCAGGGTCGTGGTTAACCCGGCTCCTGAAGTATCGCGACCTGTCCAGTCAGTTGTTGAAGCAGAAATGGTGGACATGGAGCCAGATGTGGCGGCTCCTGGTGTTCCAGAGAGTGAGCAGACTCACACAGTGTTTGTTAAACCTCCACCATTCTTCAGCATGGTGGATGGAGGTCAGAGGTCTGACAAACCAAAAAGTAACCTGGCTGCAGCTAAAGCCCAGGACTTATTTGGTATCTTCTACAGCTGTAAGGACAAACCAGGACCCTTATCCTTGGCAAGGTCAACTCCAGCAGACATAAGTGAGACTCTTAAAGGTCCATGTGTACCCCACCTTACAGCCCAACTTTCAAACACATCTCCGCTGCCAGATCCTGAACCAGCGTCAAACCCCCAATCCCAGCCCCAGTTAGATCTTCAGATTGAATCAGTTTGGTCTTTGCAGAGCAGCCCCGGGCGAGCACCTGAGGGCGCTCTGGTCAACAGTTCTGTTGAAAGTCGACATGAAGAGCGTCCTGAAAGCACATCAGCGCCCGCATCGCAAACTCAGCAGGTCAAAACTTGTGAACCCAAACCACTTGACGAAAACCCTCTCAGGGGCCTTCCAGAACCACTCCGAGAAACGCCTCCACCGACACCGATGGAGCCCAAATCGACTACTGTTCCTAGAGCACGAGGGAAAAACGCTCAAAAGAGAACTCCTCCCGCCACCCATGTCCCTGTCCGACAAACCCGATCCCAAACCAGATCCCAGAACAGGCAGCATCTTCCAGAGCTTACTCCAGGAGATGCTGACCGGAAGCTCTCGGAGTTTCCAGGAGATGTTGGTCGGAAGCTCTCGGAGTCTCCGGGAGGTGCTGACCGGAAGCTCTCTCAGTCTCCAGGAGGTGCTGACCGGAACCTCTCGCAGTCTCCAGGGGATGCTGATCGGAAGCTCTCGCAGTCTCCAGGGGATGCTGACCGGAAGCTCTCGGAGTCGTCATATGGCTGCTCTGGGATTCCTCAAGGTGACGGAACAGCACAATTAACAGCTGACAATCTCCACTCTTCCGGACTCGTGGCTGATTTGGATCTCGAGTAGGTGGAGATGTGAGGTAGCCTCCTTTTTGAAGGTTCTAAGCCTTAGCAACGTATCAATAATGGATGGTTTGTTTTCGAACATTCTTTTGTTTTTGATCTGAGATTCCATGAAAGGCTTGGATAACATTTTCTTCTCTGTTATACAGGGATTGGTCCAGTACCTACAGAGGCTCAAATCACAATTTTCTTTGTTTAAAAAAAACAAAACAAAAAAACCAAAACCTTTGTCATTCCATGGTTGCAAACTGATTTTGCCCACCCCTCGTATCTTTTCCTGGCTGAACATTTGTGAGGTCGCATACGCTTGACTTTTTTTCTTTTTTGACTCCACTCGCGTGCGTCCCTTTGTCGTGTTGCCGGTAGATCCGCTTCGACTACATTCGTCCGAGTGGTCTTCCTCTTTGGAGAACGTTGAAGGACGGACTGGGACTGGCGCGCTTAGCCCAGTGAGTGTATGGAATGTCTTTCCCTTTGCTTGTCTTGTTCAAGATGTTTTATTAAAAATGACTTTGGGTCAAATGCTTTCTCTCCTGTCATTTTTTATTTGGAGTTTTAAATCATCGACAGTTTACACGTAGCGCATCTGAATGAACCTTTCATCCTAAATGGATGAATGAATGAATGAATGATTTGGTATGAAGGTAATGTGTTATTGTACCTCCTGCGTAAGAGGGCCAGCTCTTGTTTTAACTTGACATTTGAACTATGATGTCACTTTAACTGTAATGAATCCAGTAGTGATGTCATCAACGGGCAGTTTAGCTGGTTGTTTGGCTTTCAGGTTGGAGGTGTGTTGCTGGGAAGTATGGAGGACCAAGAGTGTCAACATTAAGTAAAATGCATCAAATGTGCCGTGAATTATTTCTTTCACATTTTTAATTCTACTTCCATTTTCTAAGCCGCTTACCCACACTAGCGTCGCGGGTGTGCTGGTTCTGGTACACCTGAACTGGGTGCCAGCCAATCACTGGTTCATTATTTCAATATTATTTCACTATTTGATTAGTCCCGCCCACTGGGTTTGGGGGCGTAGAATGGTATACATTTCATGATCCATACGCACGGGCTACCGAACGGTGCCAACCCGAACTGTATAATGGAGTAAATAGTGAAATAATTCAAATATCGATATGTTGCAAAAATAGTTACATGTGAATAAATGCAAATCATATAACACATTTGTTTGTTGATTTATTGATCTAATTTTGACACTCTTGGTCCTCCATATGGAAGAGGCCTGTCTCGTTGCACAAGACGCGGCCAATCACACAAAGGCCTCAGCGGGTTGCTAGGCAGAGGTGGACGTTGGCGACCAATGAGGTGAGCGCACAGGAAGCCGAGCGTGACCGAGTGACATCCTCACAGCATCCGTTGAAGATCCTGGAAAACAACCGGAATGCCCAACAAAATGAAGAAAGACAAGGTGAGCTTCGTTCCTCTTTTGCGGCTCGGGTCTTCACACGGACTGGGCGGCTAACCGAGCTAGAAGCTAGCTCGCCTGCTGCCCGGGGAAGCAATAATAATCAAGAATAAAAAAAGAAATGGCTGCCGTCGAGCCGTTCACTTGTTAGCTGCGGAGGGGGATACGAGACCACTTGCCAACATATGTGTGTGATGCTAACCAGCCAATGTCAAACAAGTGTAATGTGACGAAATATGGAAACGTCAAATACAACGGAAACATGTCAGAGGTCACGAATAAAACTGAGCGACACCTCAAGGTTTTGAGAACTTTCTTGGTTTCAGCAGCAGATATTGACTTTAAATGCAGTCCCGGGTCTTTCAGAAAGAAATGTACATTTGTGAATATTCTCATTCATCCAGGTCATTTCATTCCCAGTGCATTGAATCGATCACGACTGGACTGTCTTAGAAGACATTTCGCCTCTCTTCCCAGCAGCCTTCGTCAGCTCATCCGGGCGAGTCTGTGCTGAAGGTCGTCTAAGACAACCAGAAGAACGGTCCAGTTGCGATCGATTCCGTGCCATGCTAAAAACGTTGCAGGAAAGAGGAGAGCGAGAGACCAATAAGACATGGCCATTATGTTGTGTAATCGTGTCTGTATCCACACTTCAGACGTAAATAGAATATGCATGCTTCAATTGGGCGTCGAGCGCCATCGGGTCTTGTTTCCGCTGAGGTGCCAGGAAGGAGGCCCGTGAGCCTGACTGCCTGGACGGCGGATTGAAGCCTTTTATAAAGCGGAACCGTGAACGTCGTTCATCCATCCATCCATCCATCCATCCATTTTCTGTCGCGCTTCTCCTCACGCGGGTCGCGGGCGTGCTGGAGCCTATCCCAGCCGTCTCCGGGCGAGAGGCCGGGTACACCCTGAACCGGTTGCCAGCCAATCGCAGGGCGCATACAAACAAACCTTGGCATTCACACCTTCACACAGCAGAAGGAGCACGCTCAGTGGAACTTTCATCAGGAAGGGCTTTTGAGTTTTGACGCAGGCAATTTGGATTCGCTTGCCCGCCGAACGTGGGCAATATTCGCTTCGCCACCTCGGTTTCGGGTTTCAAACGGGGTCACGCATTTTTATGTGCGAGTGTGAATGAGTCAGAGTTCCAGTAAGATATTCCAGGTGATGGAGTAAAGAACATTACTAACCGGCAAACGTTAAGAGATTTGCCCAAAATCACAATGTCGAGTCTGTTCGGAATGGCCACTTCAACTTGCGAACCGCCCTAAATAAAAACCTCTTTGTAGTCAGTGGGGCCGCCGCGCCACCCGTGCGCCCTGACGTCGGTCCGTTGTTTCTTGATGTGCCCCGACATTGCCCGGCGACCGCTCCGGGTCGTGTGCCGGCTCTCGCTCCCAAATCGGCTGACGTGGGCTCCCGCTCACCCTAACGCGAGACAAAGGGATGAATGGAAGTGAACTCAAGGAGTGTGATGAATGAACCCTTCCCGCGCTTGTCTCTACATTGAAACAGGAAACGAGCAAAAGTGGCAAAAGCAGCGCCAAGAGCGCAGATGGCAACACGGACGCCAACGAAGACGTTCCAGTAGACGCCACCGACGAGGTGAGTGACGTCGGCTAACGTGGGCGATACGCGACACTTCCTTCTGCGGCGCTCAAAGCGTTTATTACATGAAATGTTTATTTTGCTATGCACACAGATGCCCAATACTGTAAGTTATCTTCAAAAAGGTGGCTACAGTTGTCCCTCGCCATATTGCGGTTCACTTTTTGCAGTCTCACCGTATCTCTGGTTTTGAAATCGGACGCATTTCATTTTCTATCCCAGATTTTGCGTTCTAGCGTGACGTTGTTTTGCCAAGTGCGCAGGCGCCGTTGACGTTGCTGAATGGGCAGGCCCACAGTTTGACATGCTGCTCCCACCAAGAGAAAATGTTGTACTGGAGAGCGGTGGCGCGGTGGCGGCAGAACGCGCTGGCGCACTGCGGACTTATCAGAACAGTGCGACGGTCCCAATAAGTGTGGTGTCCCACTGTCCCGAGCTTCAATTGGAGACTTAAGGAGGGGAAAAAAAGATCTGGCGAATGGAGGCTTTCAGACTGCTCCCTGCTCAGCCTGAAATAGACCTCGAAGTGCTCGTCGTGGAACTACAGCCGTACACGCAGATCAGTTCCCCGTTTTGAACTCAAAATAGGCCATTCCCGAGACTAGCGAGACTGTGACTTAGACTTCCGCATTGGCGCTGGTTGCTCACCAATCAAATGGGAAAAGAATGTCACATGACCCCACACGTCGTCTTCTATTGGGCTTCCCGGGCATAGGTGTTAAAACGAGATAAGCCAGGCCGCCTACGTGGCGGCCACGTTGGGAAGCTCGTCGTTACCACGAAGGCGACGGCGCGCAACTCGTGGCCTTTAGATTTAGACGAACAAAAACAACGGCTTTCATGTATTGTCGTATTTGCCCGGCACTGTCTGCCCAAACGGGGATATTTCAGCTCACTTCTAACTTGAGAAAACACCGTGCAGTAAATTG
Organism: Phyllopteryx taeniolatus; assembly: GCF_024500385.1. Lineage (NCBI taxonomy): Eukaryota > Metazoa > Chordata > Actinopteri > Syngnathiformes > Syngnathidae > Phyllopteryx > Phyllopteryx taeniolatus. Next base: position 29,272,434 of record NC_084512.1, read on the forward strand.
CAGATGTTTGGACACCCACACAAAGCAACGTGAGAATTTGCATTTTATTTTGTCATTTTGTATTGGATTTTTAAATTCCGTTCATGCTGTGGTTAACAAATCGGAACTTAGTCACTCTTTAATCACTACTTGAGGAATTACTTCATTGTGTACTTTTTACTCTTACTCAAGTCATTCTTTGGAGGATTACTTTTACGCGAGTCACATAATGGCCAATAAAAACAACAGCAAAATATTGTACTTCGGATTTTCCTGGAGGATGCATTGGAAGTCGGTCTTTGTGAAACAGACAATGATTGTCGTCAAATTCTTTTCCAGAATGAGAGCGCTTAAAGAGGAGGATGCTATTCATGTGGCACAGCTTGAAGCTGGTGGAGATGGAGGCCAGAACAAAAAGGCAAAGGAACGAGGCAAATTTCATTGGAACCCTAAATTTGTACATCAACGTGTACTTGAGCGGTGGAAATACATGGAAAAATGAATGGAAAAGAATGTTTATTGTCCTCTTCAGAGTCTTCCAGATTGCTTAATTGATGTCAAATCCAAAACATTCTGTGCGGGAGCAACAATGTCTTTGTTTTCATCACCGTTTTCATGCCTTTGGTGTTTGCATGTCTGTACAACTCACCAACAAGCTTAAACTCAGAGGTCCTGCCGTAAAATGAGTACAGGATGGGCACACTCGCCAGGCCACGCCCCTTGACGACAAAAATAATAACTGCATTTCCTGTGCATATTTTGTATGAGCTGTCAAAAATAAATACAAGTATATACATAATAAAATCAATATGTGGTCTCAACATTGCATAATTTTGTGTATCGATAAACGAGGGACAACTGTAATCGTATTAAGCAAACGGAGGCCTAACGCTAGGAAATAAAGGAGCGCGACTCGGTTGTGAAAGCTGTACGGCAGGTGAGCGTAGGACCCGTTTGAGCCGATTGCTCGGGACAAACGCAGAGAGACGGAACTAGAAAGCCGCTACGACGGGCTACGTGTGTACGTTGTGTGTGTGCAGAGTGCGGGGAAGCGTCCCGCCGGTCCGCCGCCCACTCAGCTGCACAAGATCAAATATTGCGGGGGTCCGCAAGTGGCGAAGAAGGAACGACGTCACAGTTCGTCTCGATTCGGCATCAGCGGCAACAGAGAACTCGGCAAACTCCCTCCCCTCAAAGGTGCGCGTCGCGTCTACTGTACATTGTGCATGCGGTGTTGGCCTCCTCGCAAAATTGTGTAAGCTCAGCAAACGGTGATCCTCGTGACACCGCCGGCGCCCGATACGTGCGCGCGTGTGTGTCACGTCGTCGTTTCTGTGTTCATGTTCAGATGCGGCGGCGATGGATCGCGAAGAACTTTTTGTGCAGAAGCTCCGTCAGTGCCGCGTCCTGTTTGACTTTGTGAGCGACCCACTTAGTGACCTGAAGTTTAAAGAAGTCAAGAGAGCCGGGCTCCACGAGATGCTGGACTACATCGCGCACAACGCGGACGCGCTCACCGAGGCCGTCTACCCCGAGGCCGTCGGCATGGTCAGCGCTCGCGCACGCGTGCTTCGCGACTCTTGCCACTCTTCTGTCTTCTTTCTGTTTGGAAGATGAAGTTGCTGAAAAGATCATTTCAATGACTTTCTCAGAGCGTATTTTCCTGAGCATAAGGCGCAGTGCGGTCTCAGTTACGGCATCGATTTCTGTATTTAACACGTAACACGTAAGGCGCACCGCATTATTGGGCGCAGGCATGGTCAAACGTGCGCTAGCTTAAAACATACGCTAGCATTTTGAAAAAGGCAGCGGGAGCAAAAGTGAGTTGGGTTGTACTTCATTGAAGTATTCAACAATGTACTCGCGTTATATTTGGATCAATCCTCATCCACAAATCCATCAAAGTCCTCATCTTCTGTATCCGAAAAGAACAGCTGGGCAATTTCGCCATCCGACACGCCGGCTTCCCTCTCGTCATCGTCGGGTGCCGGCTTCCGCGAAAGCTCGGACGACGGTCAAAGCGGATAGCATCCGCTTGCGAACCACGGATTCGTTGATGTTGAATTCTCTGGCGCGCAACCGATAGCTTGCAGCTTCGTGAGCGCGTCTCTTCGCAGGTGACATTTTCAGGGGCGACGTGGTTTTGCACAACGCACATACCGTATACCAACTGGGGGCGTGCCTTTAGCGTCCTCTTTCACGCGCACCCTTTCCCCCTGTAACGTCCGCACGCTGTCCTCGGTCACGCCCGCCTTTCCTCTACATGAGCAGCGTGTCGGCAGTCAGTAAGGCGCGCCGTCCATTTTGAGGAAAATGTAAGACTTATGAGTGCGCCTTATGGTCGTGAAAATACGGTGTGTGTGTGTGTGTGTGTGTATATCCATCCATTTTCTGTCGCGCTTCCCCTCACGCGGGTCGCGGGCGTGCCGGAGCCTATCCCAGCTATCGTCGGGCAGGAGGCGGGGTCCGCCCTGGACCGGTCGCCAGCCAATCGCAGGGCACACAGAAACAAACAACCATTCGCACTCACAGTCACGCCCACGGGCACTTTAGATTCTCCAATGAATGCATGTTGTTGGGCTGTGGGAGGAAGAAAAGCCACGCAGGCGCGGGCGGAACAAGCACAGGCGGGGCCGGATTTGTACCCCGCTCCTCAGAACTGTGAGGCCGACGTGCTAACCGGTCGCCCGCCGTCCCGCCATAGATTTAATGTGTGTGTGTTTGTATTCGCCATGCACAAATACATGTACCGTTACCTTTCTGACGCACGCCTGCTAAAATAAGGCGACCCGAGTGAGGATAAGCGGTACGGAAAATGGATGGATGGATGAAAAACAATACGTTGTCTATACGTACCATCATAAACCAAAGACCCCTTGTAATTCCTTCAAGGTCCTGTATTTTGCCAAACCAAATTTCTCTCGTGTTTGGGATATAATATTAGGACTTTCTCGAGCTTATCAACGTCACTAGCGAAGATCTCCGCCTACCTCTCCGCTTACGAGCCAGCGCTGTCAACGTAACAAACACGTGTGGGTCTTCTACACGGAGGCAACCAAGCAGAAGTAAGGGGGCGGTCTTAGCCAAATCTGGACAAAGCGGCTGCAAAACCAAGTAGGGTTGAGACCGATATTTGACCTATTTGACCGGATAGCCGTCGGTCAAGGCGAGAGATACGACAGTATCAGCAGCAGACTTCTCGATCGATACAAAATCGGAGCTGTGGATCGGTTATCGCGAGACTAGGAACCGCTTGCTTGAGGTTAGGGTTTTACTCTTTAAAAACAACGCCAGAGCACACGTAGCGACCCTTGCGCGTGCTCCTCGACAACAACGAAAGAATGGATGTACAAATGGCGCCGGCGAAACGACTGATTCACAGAGAACGGCTTTCAAAAGCATCAGGGAAACGAAAATGTTTCGAAATGACGAAAATGACGGACAAATCGATGAAAGCCATGCCATTTGCAAGCTGGGGAGGAAGCAGAGATGATGCTTTGCACACGCCATGAATCTTGCCACGCAGAAAGCCTTCAGGGTGAACACGGGACTTTTGTTCACCACAGCGCTAAGGCGTGACAACCTGTTGCCACAGCTCCTATGACGGGTTTTGGAGCGGCAACCTGCTCGTTCTGCTGCACTCCTGTCCAGGGATCTCAGAAACGGAGGAGATGCGAACCCTCTCAAGGACGAAGATGTTTGCAATTGTCCAACTTGCGAGCGCGAGCGCGGCCCATACGTTCGATGATTTCTTCAAAAGAACTTCAGCGCTAATCGGAGCGACGAAGCAGGCTTGGAGAAACGCGACGACGCAAGGGCCTCGATGATCTCTCTTTGACACCGCGGCGGCTCTGGACCCCCGGTTCGAGGGGGCAACGATGCTGAGAGGACATTCACAAGCATCTCAGCAGAAGCTACATCCTTGAATGAAAAGGCGAGTCCCTCGAGTCAACACTCACCATACTGTCCTTCACTCCGAGTACATGCCGCAATCGATTGGGATTCTGTTACGTCCGCCTCAAGAAAACGGCTTCGTTGCCGTTACTAGATTTACCCGGACTGCATTTAGCCATGGTATACTTGTATTTCTAGGCAACAGGCCATCCAGCTGAGGAGGGTCCAGCGCCGACAGGTTCGTGCCCATGAACACCAAGACATCACCACGTGAGAGACCAACAGGGTCTTTGCGTGGAACGTACAGGTTCATCTCAATAAATTCAATAAATTGCGCAAGAGAAGCCTGCAGATGACGATCGATCTGATCGATTGTTCTCCGATTTGTAGTGGAACTATGTGAGGCTTCATTCTACGTCCCTATTGCATTTTGCAGCTAATAAGCCTCCTTGCGAACAGAAGAAAATAGCAGCTCTGGACCGGCTGCTCGGAGACGACTTTGAAGTGAGGAGCACGGCAGTTGGGTTCTAGTTCTGTGATTGACCAGGCCGCGGATGAAGTGATTGCGAGACTTTGCCCGTGAAAAACAGCCCACGGCAATGGCGGGGAGAGCAGCGGGACCTGCGATATCTCTGCATAGCGGCGTCTGAAAGGGTTTTTGGCACCGCAGGAGAAAACGTGATCTTCCTCAAGAAAAAAGATGCGGACAGTGATGATGAATTCATAAAATACGCAAAGTACAAGCGCAAAACAGGCACAATAGCAGGTGGAGGGTCGCCGCTTACAATCGCCAGCGTGTCATTTGTTTACGTTGGAATGTTGCATTTTCGGAGCACTCGGCTGTCGATCATCATACTCAGGCCGGAATGCCGCACTGGTTGACCCTTTGTTCAAAGCGGTAGACCATCCTCAAGCACCTTTGTGTTGTTCACCCGAAATCCACTGTCTTCTCCCACTGGACTTGGGCGACGTTCTCCATGTTCTGTTTGACCGTACATCCATCCATCCATCCATCCATTTCTCATCTCATCCAACAAAAAGGATGTTGCTGTATGATGTATTTATTCCATGTCTAATAATAAAGATTTTGTTTCTTTTTTTTACAGTGCCATCAAGCAACAACGCTCGTCTCTTACGTTTGAAAATACTGTTCAAATGTCCTTTTATAGAATGGGGTTCTTTACGATTAACATCAACAATAATCAAAGTAGCTTTTTTTCCATATCGAATCGTAAAATATCGTCTCGCTCCCAAACTGAATCGTTTCACCTTGAAAGAAATCGTTTTTTGGATCCAATCGCAAGCCTTGTATCTCGATATGTATCACAGATTCCCAACCCGAGTTTGGGGAAATGAAGTTGACGCCGTTATACTAAGTCCACGTTAGAGCGTCCCAGTTGAGAATCACGGGACTTGACGAACTGGATTGTTTCTCGGTATTGACGCTTTTGTTTTTTGGTTTGTTTTTTTTTCCCCCCCTTTGGATTGTCAGTTTTCAGTGAACTTGTTCCGGACTCTTCCGCCATCCTCCAATCCCACCGGAGCGGAGTTTGACCCCGAGGAGGACGAACCTACGCTGGAGGCCGCCTGGCCTCATCTGCAGGTTGCCGCTCGCCGAACTGGAGCGGACCGCGTTGTCGTCCGGCGAGCCCGAATGTGTTTTGAGTGTCGTGTGATCTTTCCTCAGCTGGTTTACGAGTTCTTCCTTCGCTTCCTGGAGTCTCCGGACTTCCAAGCCAACGTGGCCAAAAAATACATGGACCAAAACTTTGTCTTGTCGGTAAGATCCCAGATCTGAGGCAGAATGGCTCTCGGTCTCAGGTGGCTCAGTTCTCATTCAGGACTTTCGAGTTCTCGACTTTGAGGTCTAAGGTGGACTGTGCCTTTGCCTCTTTTTCAGCTTCTGGAACTGTTGGACAGCGAGGATCCTCGAGAAAGGGACTTCCTGAAAACCATCCTGCACCGCATCTATGGCAAGTTCCTGGGCTTGCGCGCATACATCCGGCGGCAGATCAACAACATCTTCTACAGGTCGGCCGACGCCACGACGGCGCACCTCGCGCACGGCTTTTTACACGCTCACAAACGCTTTTGCGTGGCTTAGGTTCATCTACGAGACGGAACATCACAACGGGATCGCAGAGCTGCTGGAGATTCTCGGGAGGTAGCGTGCCGCCGCCGCCACGCACGGCCTCGCGGGAGGACGCACTTTGACCCGTGTGCGTACGTGCCTCTTTTTTGTAGTATCATTAACGGCTTCGCTCTTCCGCTCAAAGAAGAACACAAGATGTTCCTGATCAGAGTCCTTCTGCCCCTTCACAAAGTCAAGTCCCTCAGCGTCTACCACCCGCAGGTCGGTGGACCTCCTCGCATCACGGCGGGCTGAGAAATGATCACATCACGCCGCACGTACGTCCCGAGTAAACGGGGCCTTCCGTGTCATGTGAGCGAGACGTAGCCACGGAGAAAGGAGGACCTACGGCGCCGATGACGCGCCGAGTGTCATTCCAAAAGACAACGTTACGTGAGCTCGATGGATTGATTGATTTGCTATACAGATGTGCTCTTTCGATGCTGAAACGGAGAAGGCGCTGTCGAGTTGACATTATTACGGTTTGCTAAATGACTCAAAGACGAGCCGAGCGAACCTTTTCGGCGGCACGTTAGCCGTAAGGAGCAACGGGAGACGTTTGCCAAAAGGTCTCCCGTTGGCGATCGTTCAGAAGCACTAGAATTAGCACGGTGACAATGGCAAATGAGACCCTCTGGTTGGAAAGGCCACTTGACCCTGAGTACGATGCAGCAATCATTTTGAAAATCGGAGAGATTTGGGGGGGGGGTATCGCCTCTCGAAAATCTGGTCCAAAAACACCTTCAAATTCAAATTGTTCACTTCTCAACAGATCTCCTCGAACATTTGGTCCCATCTGAAGCCCTCCTCCGATCAGCTGACAAGTTTCCGTTCCAAATTCCCTCCAATAAGCCGGTGCGGGCCCAAAGTCCCAGGGAGGGGTTCTGCGAGATGGCCGTGACATTTCCAACGGCGTCGCTCAAATCCAACATTATTGCTGAGGAGCATTCAAATCGCTCACCGGTCGTCAATAGTTTTTTCCTGAATTGATTTGTCGTGGAGGATTTCAGAGGCATTCGAAGTGCTCGTCCCATCATTTGGAAAAGCTCTTTCCAAAAGTCCAATGTTGCTTTGCTTCCCCGTCCGTCCCTTCACAAGCGGCCACTGCGTCTCGGCTCGTCCGTCGGGCAAGACACTCGAGCCTAGTTTGCTCCCGGCGGCAGTACGCGCGAGCGGGCGAACGTGAGGCTTTATCGAGCGCTTTGCAAGTGCAGGCCGCCCGCACGACGTTGCAAAAGATTTTCCTAAATAGTGGAATTTGGCGGAATTTTCATCCAGCCTCAGACCGTAATTCAAAACAAGCCTCCCAACAATAACAGTATTTTATTTTGGGAAACGTAAAAAAGTCCACTGTTGCAAAGGATTATGTAGAACAGAGTTTGAATTTCTTTGAGGTGGAGACCAATTCCTTCCTTGCGCGTGCTTTGGACATACTTGGCAAATAAAGAGGATTGGGATTCTGGCGCACTGTCGTGCTTGAAGAGGATTTTGTTCACGAAAGCACGCTTCTTCTTTTTGTACCGAGAGTGGTCAGCCAGAAAGTCCACCTGTTTTTCAGATGTCCTTTTTGGGACCCTCCAGGGGCCGCCCGCACGTCTCCGCCGCTCAGCAGTCTTCCGCGCCGCCTGGATTATCGCAGCTTCTCCCAGAACTCTGCCGCCCGCCTGCGTTACGACCTAGAGGACCCCCGCCGCCCACCACAGCGCTCCACCCTTGACTCCACGACTCCACTGACTCCCTGCCCAGTGCTGCATCCCATCTGAAATACTTACCAAATCCCAAAATATTGTTAGCATTGGGAGGTTTTTGGAATTATATTCTGACGGTTGTCGACTTGAAAATGAATGCCGACTGTCCTTCATGTCAACTCTTTCGAAATCCGAGAAACATATCTTCTGCATATTCCTTTGAAAGGCGGTGCAATTAAGATATCCGCCCCCACTTCTCTTCCCCAGCTCACAGGTTTTGCTGGGTTGGGAAGGAATTTGAAAAGAAAAGTCAACCTTTTGGGGTGCTTCTCGGTGCTGCAACAGTCGCGGGAGTCACTTTGTGGTGCGTGTGCGTGTGCGTGTGCGTGTGTTGCGTTGCAGCTGGCGTACTGCGTGGTCCAGTTCCTGGAGAAGGACAGCAGTCTGACAGAACCAGTGAGCGCGCACCGGTCCCTCTTCTCCCCGCTGCCCCGGTAACCAGATGCTAATGCTCTTTGACCTGTGACCCCCGTCCCGAGGTGATCTTGGGGCTGCTGAAGTTCTGGCCTAAGACTCACAGTCCCAAGGAAGTGATGTTCCTCAACGAGCTGGAGGAAATCCTGGACGTCATCGAACCCGCCGAGTTCGTCAAAGTCCACGAGCCGCTCTTCAGGCAGCTGGCCAAGTGCGTGTCCAGCACGCACTTCCAGGTAACGTCACGCAGCACACAAATGAACTCCGGTCCACTGACATGCTTCAGACCACAAGCAGTAGTCTCACTGGTGTTTCGTTGTTTTCTTCGAGTTCAGGAAGACTTGACGAATCAACCACCTTTTCTCCTCCACACTTTGGTATCGACAACTACACGCTGTACAGTAACGACGTGCGCCACTAAGACGCTCTCGTCGAGCCACGAAACGGACTCGTTAGCATCAGCTCAGTGACATCAGAGAAAGAGGAAAGCTCAACGAGCTCCCCGGAAGCGGCGCTTCGAGCGCTTCGAGCGCTGGTGCGTGCGCAGGTCCACATTTGAATCAGCTCGTAGGGGTCGTTCGATTGCAACCGGGAGGTGAGGAGGATGCGCTTTACCGTGGTGACTTTTGACCCCCATTTTCATGACGGCTTCGGAATATAGCTCCCCTACCTCCATCCGTTCTCAGGCCTCGGCGTGTTTTTTTAGGGGACACATTTCCCGCACTTCCTTCTCGGTCCCTCCCTCCCTCCCTCCAAGGAACGTATTGCGGCACCGCAAGCGTGATGGCCGCACACCAAAGCTTTTTCTAGGCCGACGTCCGATGGACGGCTTCTCGCATCGATGCAGAATGTGTCCGCATTTGGCCTGGACCGCACGCCGTCAGCAGAACAGGCTGATGAGGCTCTGTGCGCGCTCGCGCCAGGTGCCCCGTGCCATGCCACGGACGACCTACTGTGCAGGGCGGATGGGATGATGCCTCGCGGCTCCTACAAGGTGTCTGGCCAAAAGTAAGCTATCACATGCTGCTCACAACAGAAGTACTGTAGGCTCTTTGTCGGGCAACCGCAGATTTCCAAGATTCTTTTCCACGCCCACACTGGAAGTCGGTACAGTTTGCTTTTCAAGGATGGACCCCTTGTCTCCGCCGGGGGGGGCGGATTGTGCATCCCCATCCCGATCGCCTCCAGCCACTTCGTTCTCACAGTACGGCTGTGATGGAGGGCGACCGATTTCCGACGCTTGTGCCCTTTCCCCACGGCGGTTGTACCCAAATAGGTGGAAGTCACGGGCCGGTTACTGTCCGCTGCCCGGTTTCCGCCATTTTGCAGCTCTAGCGGGAGCTCCTTAATCAAGGACGATCGCTGTCCACTCTTAAGGTGTACATGGCTGCAATCTCTCGTTGGCATGCTGGCAGTAACGGTGCCACCGTGGGCGCTGATAGAGTGCCAACAATACCAGTGGCTCTGTCGTGGGATCAGTTGTTGGTCCTAGAACTCCTGCGGGCTCCTCCATTTGAACCTATTAGCCAGGTGGACCTGACGTTTTGGCTTTTTGGCTTTTTGGCTTTTTGGCTTCAGGTAAGCGTGTGAGTGAACTGCATGCGCTGTCCATCGACAGAACCTGCTGTCAGCTAAATACTGATGGTTCATCGGGATCAGAATCATCTCCATTTGCCAAATATGTCAAAACCACACAAGGAATTTGTCGGCGGTAGTTGGAGCCGCTCTAGTGCGACAACAGACAGCCATTGGACTGAAAATTCTTTTGAGACATAAAAACACAGCATGGAGAGTCTCTGAGCAATAAAAGGTTACCAGTAAGGTGCTAATGCTGCATTTGTGACAATTGTGCAAATGAGGCAGAGTCCTCTAGCAATTTAGAGCAGTTTCAAATGACTAATAGAGCAATAGTCTGGTCCAGTGACCATTGTGCAAATGGTGCAGAGACTTTTGTAGCACGAGTGGCCGGTATTGGTCAACGACAGATATGCAAATCGCGCAGAGTGGCGAGACTACGACAGTGAGTGCAGGAATAATGTATCATCGGCCCGACAAGACAAAATTGGCAGCGTGTTACAATGGAGTTGTAAGTTAACTGTTCAAGACGTTAATGGCAAGAGGGGGAAAAGCTGTTGGTTTTAGTTTGCCTTGTTCAGTAGCGCCTACCTGAGGGAAGGAGCCGGAAGAGCCGGTGACCGGGGATGCGGAGGGTCCGAGAGGATTTTGAATGCGCTTGTCTTAGTTCTGGCAGCGTGCAAGTCCTCAAGGGTGGCTAGGGGGGGTACCCTAGGATCGATTCGATGACCGCTGTGTAGAACTGCCTCAGAAGCTCCCGCGGCAGGCCGCGCTTCCTCAGAAGCCGCAGGAAGTACATCCTCTGCTGGGCCTTTTTGAGGACGGAGTTGATGTTGGCCTTCCACTTCAGGTCCTGAGTGACTGTAATTCCCAGGAACTTGAAGGTCTCGACGGTTAACACGGGGCAGTTGGACAGCGTGAGGGGCAGCTGTGGCGAAGGATGCCTCCTGAAGTCCACCATCATCTCTACAGCTGCGGCCGCACCGCTTCCTTTCGATACGCACACTCGTCACCATCTTTGATGAGGCCGATGCCTGCGGTGTCGTCCGGGAAACAGCCGGGTGCGTTGAGGTGCGGTCGTTCGTGTAGAGAGAGAAGAGTAGCGGAGAGAGGACACGACCTTGGGCCGCTGCGGTGCTGATGGTGTGTGTAGATGAGGCGGCGTCCCCCAGCCTCACCCGCTGTGTCCCGCCCGTCAGGAAGCTGCAAATCCGCTGGCAGATGGCAGGCGAGACGCTGAGCTGGAGAAGCTTGGAGGACAGGAGTTCGGGGATGACGGCGTTGAACGCAGAGCCGAAGTCCACGAACGGGATCCTCGCGTAGGTCTTCCCGGATGAAAGGCGGTCCCATGTTGACTGCGTCATCCACAGACCTGTTTGCTATGAGACTATTAAACTTCAGGAAAGGTTAGGCTGCATAGCAACGATGCCACGGCTGCGCAACATGTAGCTCGTCGTTTTGCAAAGATCACAGAACTGAAGCAACGTCCTCATGACTTTCGGGGTCTGATCACGTGACATGACGGACTGCACGCGCTTTCTTAAGGGGCACAGCGCACTTTAACAGAAACAACAGAGTTGACGAAGAAAATATTCCCAGACTGCAAACAGCAAATCTGAGTAACAGTAGATTATCTGCATAACAGAGGCGGGGCCTGCGCGTAGCCAGGTCTATTATTTGCAAATACAGTCACAAGTTGAACATGTCACGATGATGATGATGATGATGATGGTGATGGTGATGGTGATGGTGATGGGTACACGCTTAGGTGGCAGAGCGCGCTCTGTACTACTGGAACAACGAGTACATCATGAGTTTGATCAGTGACAACGCGGCCGGCATCCTTCCCATCATGTTTCCTGCCCTCTACAAGAACTCCAAGAGCCACTGGAACAAGTAACACGCACACGCACGCACACGCACGCACACGCACGCGCACGCACGCACAAGACAGGAAGTCATGTGAGGGTCTGTCGTGTGCGCGTCAGAACCATCCATGGCCTGATCTACAACGCTCTCAAGCTCTTCATGGAGATGAACCAGAAACTCTTTGACGTCTGCACTCAACAGTACAAGAGCGGCAAACGCAAGTGAGAAGCGTCGACGTCACGCGTCGGCTCGAGACTCGAGACTAAATCGCCAATGCGCTCGCTCGCTTGCTTTGTTGCATTTTTAGAGAAAAGCACAAAATGAAGGAGAGGGAGCAAATCTGGAGTAAACTGGAAGAACTGGCAAGACACAATCCTCAGGTACGCGCAATCATTTCGCCTCGTGATACTCAAAAGTGCGCCACGGGTTTATTAAATGTTCAAACTCTGCGTACTATCGCATTGGCTTTCACTCAAGTACAGTTCACTTGTACTTTGGCAGAGCTTGAGATGGACTTAACGGCGCTCGCGTGTTTTGGACGCCTCGCTGTGGCGGGTTCGCGCCGCAAGCGTGTGGAAATATTTGAGGAAAGATGGGATTGGTAAGCAAAATATCTCCCTTGAAAAAAGACTTATGGACGGCCCACGTGAAGAAGCTGACCGGGGTTTGCACGGCGGTGCTCCTGAGCAACCGCATCACGTATCGCGCGATGTCCTCTTCGTCGCACGGGGGAGGGCGGCCGAGAAGCTCATCGGAAGCCGTCTTCCCTCCCCGCAGGACATTTGCAGCACCCGCAAAGCCCAGCCGTCACGCGGCCTCTTCAAAAGACGCTTTCGTTCGTCAGGCTGTCAGGAATGTGCCCGCTCTGCCCCCTGTACCTCTTCTGACCTCTGACCCTGACCAGACTCAGGGTCGCACCAGGGGTTTTGTCATGTCATTTGTATAGGTCTTCTCTGACCTTGACTAGTACACGTGTACACGTCACCTGATCTTTATTTTCATTCAATTGAATTGGTACCTTTTCGACCTTATTATATACCATCGTTTTATTGAGCTCCTTATTTGTAGCGCCCTCGGGGACCCGAATTTCAATCCCGTGTGTGTTACGCATATTGAAGAATTGACAATAAAAGTACCTTGTACATGGTTACAAAAAAATCCAGTTCTGCTCGTTTGCTAACAATTCAACGTTTTATATTCAAATCATACTCGTGTCCCCCCCCCCCCCCTTAATCCAACCCCCCATGTAGGCTGATATTAAGTTAGCTATGCTGCTGTTACGTAAATTTAAGTACAGCATTTATGAAAAGTCCAAAAACAGAATACTATTCTTGCCTTTTGTTCTGCTTTGCTTTTACGTTTCCACGATGTCTTTTAAAATGAGATCACAGAAATGATTTGTTTAGTCAGCCACTAACTTCCTGTTCGCTGGGAATTATCTTGCAGCTCGAACTCGTCATCGTACAAAAATCTACGGCATGCCAGTTACGCTACACGGTCCGGTGCCATCCATGCAAAAGTTAGCGTGGAGCCCCGTTTTTACATTTGATACTAATTCCTTTGTATGTGCATGCATCGTTTTAAGTATGATCTTTGATTGAAAGTTATTCAGTCAGCTTGAAGGCGCGGCCCGCCGCCACAAACACATTCCACGGCAGCCGTGGGCAAATTCGCCAAAACGCCTCCGGGAACAGTCAAAAGAGGGACAAAGTTGCCGTCGCGCCCGCCGACGCGACGCAGAACCTCTCGATCGTCGTGATGAACGCTTAGCGTCGGCAAACCAAACGTCGACCAAGCGGACTGGCGTCGGTGGCGGTGCCAGTGCAAAGCGAGAGAGAGCGAGCATTGGGCGATACGACCTCCAATCCGCATCACGCCATCCGTCGAATCGCTTCACGGTAACGCAATATATGGCCATAAAAGCTGCAGTTTCCAAATAACGGCGGATGGCTCGCTGTTTTGGCGAATCGAATAATCGTCGCGTTGTCGGCCTTCCGTACAGATTTGATCTTATTGAGCCGAAGAGCTTTTACTGCATCCCGAGGTGACCTGAAGCTCGGCAAAAACTTTGGCTCAGCGATTAGGCTAATAAAAAGGTGACAATGAGCGCCTTTACGCTTTATATACGATCTCGTTTTGCCATATATTATGATATTAGATACCAGAATGGTTTCCTATTTCGTTTTGAGAATATCGTCGCGGCGGCACGGTCAGCACATCTGCCTCGCAGTTCCGAGGTTGCGGATTCAAATCGAGTCCCGCCTGTGTGGAGTTTGCACCGGGCACTCCGGTTCCCTCCCACATCCCCAAAACATACACGCCAGGTCGATTGCCCCTAGTGCCAATGGTCGTTTGTTTGGATGTGCCCTGCGATTGGCTGGCAACCGGTTCGGGGTGCGCCCCGCCTACCGCCCGTGAGGAAAATGGATGGATGTTATCTTTGCCTAAGGGAAGGGAGACAAGCAAAAGAAAAAGAACAGAAACCCTAGCATATATTGGACGTACGGTATTTCTTTCTTTCTGCTAACGTAATCAACACAGTCAATAATCCAACTATTACCGGAGGAGGTGGAGGGAGGCTTCGGTGGATCTCAAAAGTCGACAAATGGAACCCTGATGGTTTATTGTCACGAAATCTGTCGTCTGCATTGAAGCCATCCCACACACACGCGCGCGCGAGTGGAACACACCGGGGCAGGGGGCGGCCGAAGCGACCGGGGAGCATTTCGGGGTACCGTCCGGGGGATGTCGGCGGACGGCCCGGTCGGGGTCTCCCCCGCGGTTAAGACCTCAAATGGCGGCTTTTGGGAACGGTGCGAGTAAACGTCCATCAGATTTCAGATTTCAGATTTCACAACCGTCTGGCTACCGACTAGATTCCATGACATGCACTTTATGAATCTCGAGTGATTGCGTGTTTGCTTTTCCCCAGAGTGAGAAGCTCCTCCCCCCGCTACGCGGACTCCACCTGCAGGAAACGGTCAGTTGTTGGCCGCCGCCCGTCCTCACTGCTCCGCCGGTGTTGTGCGCTCGCGTGTCGATGTCCTGCCCGCGCGGACGTTGTCCGTTTCTTGAGTGACGACTCCCAAAGTGCTTCGCACAAAATGAAATCAACCCCCCATTTTGAAAAGTTCTTCACTCAAGCGGAAGTGGACGATTCGCTTGTGTGTCATTAGCGACACGACAAGTGGCCGCCTTCCTAATTTGCACTTTTTAGGGCAAGTGCCGCCGTCACGAGTCTAATTGGGAATTTCGGCCCGTACTCGCTGACTGGTGGATATTTTGAACTGAAACTTGTCAGCCGATCGGAGAAGAGCAGATGGTCCAGGAGATACGGTGACCGATAATCCGGTTGTCCTGTTTGACATTTTTGGGCCAGACTTTCTTCCGACGAGAAATCTAAGTCTGTCTTATTTATATAAGATGTTTTCTCATTTCTTTTTCTGCATTTCAATGTCAACGTTCAATATTTAGAATTCAAAGTTTATTGATCTTGAAAAGGCTTATAGTTGAATTATGATGCTAACGAACCCATGAAGGATACTGTGGTTTATTGGGATAGTTTGTGGGACAATATATCGCGCGTTATGCCGACAGGCCCCGCCCACGGCCGATCGAAGCGCGCCCACTCGGCATTTTGGCAGAAAGCTCCGTCGCCTTTGCTGCTTTTTGACCGTGTGCGTGTGTGCGTATAGTTGTCTAGCGCGCCATCCACGGACGCCGACGTTCCGACGATGGAGGACATCCAACTGTTGAAGAGGGCGGTAGCGAGTCAAGCGCCGCCGGTAACGACGAATCGATTGATCGATCGATGGATTCACCCGTCGAGCGACCGCTTAACCCGTGTGTTTACGTGCGTGCGTAGGCGGCGAAGGACTCGAGGACGGAGCCCAAGGTGACCCGGAGGAAGTCGGACCTCCCTCGGGACGTTTTCACCATCAAAGCTTTGGAGGCGCACAAGAGGGCGGAGCACTTCCTCACAGCCAATCAGGAGGCCCTCAGCTAATCGGCGAGCGCCAGGCCGCGCCCACTCGATGACACGCACCGGTCGCTTCCACTGGCCCCGCCCCCTGTGTGATCTCACCCAGGTGCAGGAAGTTGATCTTCAACCTTTCGTGACGCAATACGGTTGCCATGGAAACAACACCCCCTCCCCCGCCCCCGCTTTTGACTGACGAGCGGCTCGCGCGGCGACGCAGGCCTCGTGTCTGCTTAGCATGTGAGCTGCATTCAACAGCCAAAAATTGTCCGTTGGTGTTGAGGGTCATTCTCATATAATTTGACCAATCAGGGGGAAGCAAAAAAAAACCCCAAAAACATTGAATTTTGCACTTTTTCTTGATGCTGCCTCGGTTTTCGCTTAAAGTCCTAGTTTCAAAACCTTATTGATGATTTCAAATTCATCGTATTGGACCACTGAAACCGACTTTTTGCATAACGGTAAAGACAGAAACAACTACATAAAAATCATGTGACTTGCACCATTTCCGTGTGTTTCCCTTCAAACTCAGGTTGCATAAAGTGCGTAAATGATCCCAACTGATCTTTCAAGCCATTGCACAACCCATTTGTCTTTATACAACCCAATTCCAAGTTGGGACGTTGTGTTCAACACAAATCAAAACAGAATCCAATGATTTGCAAATCATGTTCGACCTATGTTGAATTGAATACACGACAAAGACAAAATATTTCATGTTCAAACTCATCAACTTGATTGTTTTGAGCAAACAATCATGAACTTAGAATTTGATGGCTGCAACACGTTCCGAAAAATTTGGGACAGGCTCATGTTTCCCACTGTGTTGCATCACCTTTTCTTTCAACAACATTCAACAAACGTTTGGGAACTGAGGACGCTCATTTTTGAAGCTTTGTAGGTGGAATTCTTTCCCATTCTTGCTCGATGTACAACAGTCCGGGGCCTCCGTTGTCGTATTTTACGCTCCATAATGCGCCACGCATTTTCAATGGGAGACGGGTCTGGACTGCAGGCAGGCCAGTCGAGTACCCGCACTCGTTTACGACGTAGCCACGCTGTTGTAACACGTGCAGAATGTGGTTTGGCATTGTCTTCCTGAAATAAGCAGGGGCGTCCATGAAAAAGACGTTGCTTGGATGGCAGCATATGTTTCTCCAAAACCTGTATGTACCCTTCAGCATGAATGGTGCCTTCACAGAAGGGTAAGTCACCCATGCCATTGGCACTAACACAGCCCCATACCATCACAGATGCCGGCTTTTGAACTTTGCGTCCATAACAGTCCGGATGGTTCTTTTCCTCTTTGGCTCGGAGGACACGACGTCCACAATTATCAAAAACAATTTGAAATGCGGACTCGTCGGACCACAGAACACGTTTCCGCTTTGCGTCGGGTCCATCTTAGATGAGCTCGGGCCCAGAGAAGCGGGTGGCGTTTCTGGGTGTTGTTGATAAATGGCTTTTGCTTTGAACAGTAGAGTTTCAAGTTGCACTTCCGGATGTAGCGCCGAACTGAATTGACTGACATTGGTTTTCATGAAGTGTTCCTGAGCCCACGCGGTGAGATCCTTTACACACTTGTGTCGGTTTTTGATGCAGCGCCGCCTGAGGGATCGAAGGTCACGGGCATTCAAAGTGGGTTTTCGGCCTTGCCGCTTCCATGCAGTGATTTCTACAGATTCTCTGAACCTTTTGATGACGATATTATGGATCGTAGATGATGAAATCCCTAATTTCCTTGCAATTGTACGTTGAGGAACATTGTCCTTAAACTGTTGGACTATTTTCTCACGCACTTGTTCACCTCGCCCCACCTTTGCGTGTGACTGACTGAGCAATCGTGGCCCCCACCTGTTCCCAATTCGCCTGTTCCCCTGTGGGATGTTCATTCCAAACACGTGTTGGATGAGCGTTCCTCAACTTTCTCAGTCTTTTTTGCCACCTGTGCCATCTTTTGTGGAACCTGTTGCAGCCATCAAATTCTAAGTTGATGATTATTTGCTCAAAACAATCAAGTTGATCAGTTTGAACATGAAATCTCTTGTCTTTGTCGTGTATTCAATGAAATGTAGGTTGAACATGATTTGCAAATCATTGCATTCTGTTTTGATTTATGTTGAACACAACGTCCCAACTTCATTGCAATTGGGCTTGTACAATCAGAATAACGGTAAAGACGTGCAATAGTTGCAACACTTTCCCAAAATAATACATATTCATGTCTGAGAAAGAGCATTGACTTTGTTGTGTGAAGGCAAAATGGCTGCCTCCAGTGGCTTTAACGCTGAAGACCGCTTTTGGGACTTGGGTTTGCATTTGTTAGTTTGGATTGAAAAGAGGACGACGTCATTATCGTCTTCACAAGACGGAAGGGAAGGGAAGGAAAGGAAAGCAAACAGAGAGAAAAAGGAAAGCGAGCAGGAATGAAAGGACAAAAAGGAGGAAAGGAAGAAGAAAGAAAGAGAAAAAAGGAAACAAAGAAGAACAGAGAGGGAAAAGTGCAAGGAAAAAAGAAAGGGAACGCAAAACAAAAGGAAAGACCAACTAAGGAATCACAAAAAGAAAGTCAGAAAAGGAAAAAGATAGCAAAGAGAAACAAGAAAAAGGGCGAAAGCGTTGATTGTACGCAAAGTGCGGGCGGTCCTCGGTTATCACGACCCAGCGAATACTCACTCGGTCTGCAAAACGCTTTGGAACGTCCCGAGCGGCGGCGTGGCCACGCGAACCCGAGACCGGAGGAAATCAAACGGAACAAACTCTCCCATCGACCCTCGTGTCGTCGAGCGGAAAGGAAAAAGAGACGCACGCACGCACGCCTGGCGCCTTTCACGCGCACGTTTTTAATGTCGAAGAGAAGACGGCGACGGATCTCGGACCTCCGTCGAGCCGCGCCGCCGTCCGTTCAGGCGTCGCCTTCATCGCCGCGGCCACGCAGCGCGCGCCGGACCACGTCCCGCCACTGGTCGTCGGAGATCTCTCGGGCCCACGCGGGCACGCCCGGCGACGGCAGCGCCACCGCCGTCATCGTCCGCTTCACCAGCTCCACGTGGGCTGCGGGAACAGGAGCGGTCGGCGGTCATTCCCCGAGCGCTAAAATAAGAAAAGCATCGACTCATTTCGGGAGTCGGGGAACGAGTCGACGACGGCGTCGGGAATCATTTGCTCATTGCCCGCTCTCGGATCTACTATCGCCGGATAGTAGATCCGAGAGCGGGCAATGAGCAAACGCCACCAAACGTCATTCATGTGTGGGCAAAGTGGTTAGAAAGCGTTTTTTTTTATTTGATTTGATTTCAGATACCGACAGAACAAACGGAGCTCGTATGGCGAGGCGCCGCTGTGAACGTATGATCACGATGCGGAACGGTGATGAGAAATGATTCACTCATTTTGAGTCCAAGAAGTTGTATAAAAGGGCTGACTGACCGGCATCCATGGGGATGGAGGCGCGGCTTCTCTCGGCCGCCGCCCCCTCGGGGTCCTCGTCGTCGCTGTCGGGGGACGGGGCCTCGGGGAGGTGCAGACCCATCGCCTGTGCCACAAAAACATTCGATGACGAAGAAGCAGCAGCGAACGAAACGAAAGCGGATCTCTCTCGGTCATAACCTCCATCCTGTGCTGAAGGCTCCCGTCCCCGGAGTCGTCCCCGTCCTGGCTGAGGGGCTGGTACGAGTAGCCCCCCCCGTCCTCCCCCTCCTGGTCCTCCTCGCCCCCGCTCCACGCCGCCCCCCCGACCGCATCTCCGTCACGTGGACTCTTGTCGTCGTCCTCGCAAGGTGGGAAAACTCGCTCTGGTCCCATGGCGGAGACCGCCGCTGGGGGGAAATCTCGATCAGCACCGCCGCTGTGACAGCTTCCAAATATACATGGATATTGATGACATCATGATTTGAGCAAACCGAACCGCGCGCAGTTTGGAAAATGTACTGCAGTTCTCCTCCAAGTCGGGGGGGTCGCTACGGCCGGTATTGGCGAGGACGCCACAGGGTGGAGTTTCCTCGGCCTTTTTTGGCCGTTTCCACTTTCTTTTCCGCCGCAAGGAACAAAGCAACAACAATGGCGACCGTGGAACAGTGTCTGCGAGAACAAATGGACCGAGATGACCAGATGACGCGTTGAATTATGCTGCAAAAATCGATCAAGAACCGAAGGGCACGCGGAGTACGTCATCGCAGCACGTGACTAAAACGGTTCACCTCTTTGTCAACAAGTGCGTGAGAAAATAGTCCAACAGTTTAAGGACAATGTTCCTCAACGCGCAATTGCAAGGAATTGAGGGATTTCATCAACTACGGTCATCAAATAAGATCATCAGCCAAAGGTTCGGAGAATCTGGAGAAATCACTGCACGGAAGCGGCGAGGCCGAAAAGCGACGTTGAATGCCCGTGACCTTCGACCCGGTATGGCTGTGTAGCGTTATCACGAATGACGCTATTTTCCTCTCCGGACACTTATTGATTTTGCTGCTATTTTGCGCTTCAAAGTTGGTGACTGTCCGCTCCGATGCGGTTCCAGCCAGACCTACGTGACAAATTGGGGATTTGTGGGAGGGGAAAAAACGGGGTCACCGCTCGCTTTGAGCCGCACGGATACAACGGAAGTGGAACTGGGGCCGTCGCTGGAGAAGGCGACCGCGGCGGCAGATTGAATGGGAGAATGTCGACCTAACCCGGCGCGCCAGCAGGCGAGCTTCGGTACGGACGGCCAGGACGACCGGCAGGCCGGCGCAAAACGTACCCTTCTACTTGTGATCTCGATCCGGTGAGAAATCAGGGTTAAAGTAAGCCATTTTCAAGTAAAAAGAAAACGGATGGAGACCAGGGCTGCATGATAGCGGAAACAAATGACATTGATAGTTCACAGTTCAGAATTCAACATTTCGAACGAAGTTCTGCTTCAAAAACAAACGAGTTCATAGTTTAGTTTGCCCGTTGTTGCCAACCGTTCAGTCCGCACTAGCAGCAGCTGCAGCTTTCACAAGGTCATGAGAAACTCGTTGCTCGAAGGGGGCCAGGAATTAAAACAAAAACAGGACTTGTGTCCTTCATCTGCAAACAAAAACTCTCAACACAGTGTGACAGGAACGATGGTGGAAGGACATTGATAACTTTGCATATCGGGCAACCGGGGCTGACTATATTCACCAAATAATGTATCAAATCAAAATACATTTCATATTATCACAGTGTGCTCGTAAAGTGTTTGAACTGAAGCATTCTGATACAAATAATTTTACTAGTCATCCCTTTTTACAATCATGTGCTGTATTAGAAAGAACACATTTGCTCCCATTTACACAGTGCCCATGAACGCACCTCGTGCCTGCCGAGTTTCATGCTGAAGAGCAACGCAGGAAATGCAGCAGGTGTCCAAACAGGGCCCTCTGCTGGTCACTTTGAATATTACAGTTGATTCGCAGAGCCTGCGATGTGACTATTGCGCACGCGTACATCGTGATGACGACGATCTCACGAAATATCGTGCAGCCCTAAGTCAAAACGTGCTCTCTTACCGGTTCGAATGGATCGTTTTCCAACAAAAATCCAATTGGACTCTTCATTTATTATTCTGGAATAGTACAAGGAGTGACAAACGGCTCGATTTGTTGTTCGCTCGTTTCCGTCCTCGGGGTTATACTGCCCGCGCCGAGTGCGAGGCCGCAACACCCGACCCCTTCTTTTGCCGTTTTGCGATTTCGTGTGACGATCGCTGAGCAATTACGCGGCGTCCCCGTCTTTCTCCTCGGCGATGACACTTCCTACGCTCCCGCCAAATGGGATGTCAATTGGGAATGGATTGGCGCACATCTGTTTTTTTAGGCCGCCAGCTGATTTCATGTATTGCCTCATCTTACCTGCTAAACTGAAGCACACATCGCCTCACCGCCATCTGCAAACTTTGCTTGCCTCTTGCCCATTATTTTGTAAACCTGAGCCCTTGACTTTCTATCATTACGTTAAGTTCCTCATATTATTTATTATATGCTGTGCAAGCTTTCCAATGATACCGACCTTTTGAACATTTGGAACTCGGATTCGCGCGCGCGCACACACTCACACAAAAGGTGCCATTTCAAATCCAGAAACTGGAGCATTTTCACCCGAACTTTAATATTTGTCGCAGGAAAATGATCCGTCTGCTCATCCTTGTGAAATGGATCTTGGGGCCTGTAAACTGACTTCGCACACTCGAAATCGGAAGCGGTTCATAAACGAGTCGAGCGAAATCGGCCTGGAAGCGTTCTCATGTCACAGTTAAGGGTTCAGTGCGCGACGTCACGTACGCCCGACTCACCTTTTGCCAACGCTGCTCCTGTTTCGGTTGGTTTGCACACGCGGGGCTGGCGAGCGGGCGACTCAGCAGGACGCGAAGGCGGAGGCGCTTCCGCCTACGTCATATCTAGGCGACTGGTCGGAACCGCAGTCGCATCCTGTTGACGAATTCGAAACTCGGAGCACGGCTCCCTCGAGCTAACAAGCAAACCAAACACCGCGCCTTCGAGAACCAAACGGGCGCAAGCTTCCCCAAGGCTGTCTCCTCCGCTTGGCTGTTTGTCCAATGGCCACAGTCATTCGTTGTTTGAGGAAATCTGTTCATCTTTACAATGGAAGTGCCGTGTTTATGCATTATGCATGCGATGTTGTTTGAGGAGTCTAATTTAGGCGCAGTGTGGCGATCGTCGAGGTAGACGGTGCGATTTTGACTGTCAAAATAAGAACAAAACAGGAATTGCGACGTTGGTTCCTTAAATGTTGCAGGTTTAACATTATTTTGTAAAGTCTCCCCATTGATCCTATGTCGCTCTTGAGAAAGCCACACCCACAAAACGAAACATGCACGAAGAGACAGGAACGGAAGTAAAGGAGAAAAAGAAACATTTTGAATTTGCAAGTATTTTCATGGGCACCTATCCCAGCTGACTGTGGGCGAGAGGCGGGCTGCACCCTGAACCGGTCGCCAGCCGATCGCAGGGCACATACAAACAAACGACCAGTCCGCACTCACATTCACACCTACGGGCAATTTAGAGTCTTCAATCAAGCTACCGCGCATGTTCTTGGGATGCGGAAGGCAACCGGAGTACCCGCAGAAAACCCACGCAAGCGCAGGGAGAACAGCTGCGAGACAGATTGGGACTCGTGATGCAGCGCGGTCTCAAAAGTAGCAAAATGCGGGATGATTTAACAGAAACGGCGAGACGCTATGAGCTCATTAAGGACAGAATCAAGAACGGCTAATGTTGGGGGCTAAGGGGAAGCGAGGCACACACACACAAAAGAATGAGAAGGTACAAAAGCGTGGAACGTGGTGATTCTGAGCAATGTTCAGCAAAAGGGAAAAGAAGTTGGGCCGCTTTGCAGTAGCATGCTATACAAAAGATGTGCGGTCAGCGACTGTAAAGATGACAAAGCTATTTTTGGGCTAAAACGACAGCGAGCGAGCCACCGTGGTACATGGTCGCGAACGCTGCCGACTTGAAAATAGACTCAAGCTACATGCGATAGCCCCGAGAAAAAGCCTGGTCTCAAAGCCACGAAAGGACAGTTCACGGCCAACGCGCGGACATTAGGGACAACTTCAATTGTAATACAATACACTGACCAATCGCAAAATGGGAAAATACCTCTCCGTGTCGACTCCAAATGATTCTTCTCATCTCAATGTATGACTTTGTCCTCTCAGTGTCACACTCCATCAAGTCTCCAGAAGATACACCAAGTGCTCTCCTGCCCGCCTCTCTGATCACCTCGGCTGCAGCGGTCCAGTCTTCCGGAAGCTCCTCCCGTCCACCGAGAGCCTGTCTCACCTCCGCCCAACACTCGTCCTTTCTCTGCTCTGCCTTTTGTCTTCCTAATCATCTTCCACACCACCATCCTGTGCCGTCTAGCCACACTCTTCAGGTGACATCGTCTGCACAAGATGTAATGCTTCTACCGTCGCTCTCGTCGGTCACCCTACGTTCGTGCCTCTTCTGGAAAAAAGGGTTTGCATCCTTGTTGCAAAGTCTACCGCCATCTGTCCTTTCCTGGATGCCGTACTTACCCATCGCTTCTTCATCAGCCCTGTTACCTTCACCGACATGTCCATTCCAATCTGCACCAATCCCGACTCTCTCTCTCTGTCTGGGTTGCTCAGAACTACTTCGTCTAGCCCCTTCCAGAATTTCTCTTTCATCCCATTCATCCATCTCCTTCCGCTTATCCGAGGTCGGGTCGCGGGGGCGGCGGCATAAGCGGGGAAGCCCGGACTTCCCTCTCCTCAGCCACTTCATCCGGCTCGGCCGGTGGGACATCCCGAGGCGTTCGCTCTAGCATGTCCTGGGTCATCCCTGGCGCCTCCTCCCAGTGGAACGTGCAGGGAGCACCTCACCGGGGAGGCATCCTAACCAGATCCTCTCGATGCGGCGGAGCGGCGGCTCGAATCCGATGACCGAGCTTCTCATCGCATCGCAATGGGAGAGCCCGGACGGAAACGCTGTGGCGGAAACTCATTTCGGCCGCTTTGCTCTTTGGGTCACGCCTCACAACTCGTGACCGCAGGCGAGGGTAGGAACGTAGATCGAGCGGGAAATCGAGAGCTTTGCATTCCCGCTCGGCTCCTCGTCCACCACAACAGATACAGTGTCCGCACGACTGCGTTCGCCTGTCCGTCTCCCGCTCCATTCTTCCCTCACTGGGGAACAAGACCCCGAGATACTCAAACTCCTCCACCCTTTCCCGACTGAAGACCACGGTCTCACGTTTTGGAGGTGCCGATTCTCATCCCAAACGCAGCTTTCTGAAGCCAGAAGATCATCGTCTGCAAAAAGCAGGTGCCAACTTAAGTCACCGAACCGGAACCCCTCAGTGAACAGAACGGGTGACAAAGGGCGGCCTCGGCGGCGTCCGACCCTCACCGGAAACGGATCCGATTTACTGCCGGCAACGCGGACCAAATTCTGACAGCGGTCGACAGGGACCAAACAGGCTGCCATTCCCGTATTTCATGATTACTTTTGAGTAGTAACAACGCTGCCAAAACATGAATGAACCCATCAGAGGTTAAGCAAAGCACATGTGCAGACACGGTGTCTGCTGACCCTTGGCCAAGCGCGCGTGCGTGTACGGGGCAGAACATAAGTCCGCTTTGACCGGCTGGAGCCATTTTGCAGTTTCGTCCTTGTGGATCGAAAGCAAACATGAAGCTGTTCCTGCTCCTGCTGGCGCTGGCGGCCGTCTGCTCAGGTTTGACTGCAACTTTTTCCTCCTTTCGTGTTGCAAAAGTTCCAAGGTGAAGCCCGATCTGCAAATGTTGCGTTTGTGTCCCGAGCAGCGGACTTTTACATCGAGTGTCACGGCCGAGACGACCTGATGCTCACGCCGCAGATTCTGCGGTGTCGAAGTGCGGTCAAGCAGGCCTGCTACAGCAGAGGTCAAAAAAACTCACACGCTCACGAGACCACGAGACGTATGTGGCCGCACGCCGACCGAGGTTTGACTTTGTGCGTTTCGTTCGCCGCTCAGACAACGGCGAGAAAGGCTGCGCCGTCTTGGACCTCTGCGCTCGGCCCGGATGGCGCTGTTGCTATAGCGACCGCTGCAACCTGTGACCGCGACGGTCGATCGCCACGCGGCGCGTTCTGCAATAAACCCGTGCGACCTCTCATCCGCTTGTGGCGTCTCAATCTCCGCTGGCCGAACGTTTGCTCGTGGATGACGGCGAACCGAAATTCGAGTAGCTCAAATGTGTCAAATGAGTGGAATAATGTAATATTGGGAGAATTCCTTGCTGCGGTTTGTGTTACTTACGATAAATCGGTGGTTCTCAAACGGTGGTACGCAAAAGAATCACTGAATTAAATGCTCACACTGTGCATGTTTCAGTTTTGTTAACCGAGTTCAGTACATTTAGAACTGCTCGTTTTCAAACTTTTGCTTTGGTACAATTCTTCACTTTTGTGTGCGCGATACACTTAGTTATGCAAGTCCAGTCTCAGTCTCTTCAAAACTGGGCATTATTTTACAGCGGCTTCCCGAACACCTGGGCCTAATATGCTCCTGTATTTCGTCGGTCACTGTGGTGGTACTTGGTGTCAAAAGTTTGAGAACCACTGAACTCAACAGTTTTCTAATCAGATCAATGAGTAGAAGCAAATTGAACGGAACCTATTTCTAGGCGTCTCCATCATGTGAACGGTCGCGGGGCAGATGCGGCCCGGGGGCCTTAATTTGGTCCCCTCTCCACGCCGTTGGTCACGGTGGCGACAAGTGACAGAAGCAAGCAAGAGAAATTCGTCATCCGTTTTTATTTGCATTCACGCTCTTCTTCTTTTTCTTCTTTTTGGGGTTATACAGGCAAGAACGCCAGATGAGACGGCCCACTTGATCATTTTGTCACCACAATGTCGTTACATTCGATTGGAAACGCAATCTAGCTCCGCCTCCCAGGCCCTCCACAAGCGTTCAAAGGTCGAAAAAGGCAGAAAAGAGAATTTCAGCCAATGGCACGAGTCCAGCTGGAATGCTCACAACCGATTGGTTGTTAACTCCAAACAATGTCCAAGGGCAGGTGACCCGAGAAATCATATCGGAAAGCAACTCGATTTTAAGCCTAAGACTTCAACGTGGCTGCCTAGGTTTCATATTTACACACACACACGTCACGTGGCCTGAGTCGCGCACGCACGTACATCACGCGGGCGGAGTCACGTACGCGCGCGCGCACACACACATCACGTGGACAGAGGCACGCACGCACACACACATCACATGGCCTGAGTCACGTGGGCTGACTAATGCACGCACATACACACACACGCACACACATATCACGTGGCCTGAGTCACGCACGCAAATCACAAGGACAAACTCACGCACGCACATCACGTGGACTGACGTGGGCCGAGTCGTGACTGATGCCGGCTGACTTTGAGCGCCCCGGATTGGTCGCCAGACAATCAAAGAGCACATAGGCAAACAAGAATGGTCGCCAGTCAACAGTAGGGCACATCAGTGTTATTATTGGCGGCCGTCTTAATTTTAGTCCTAGTTATAGTCTTAAGTCACATTTGAGTCATTTCAATAAGTGATCGTTTAGTCCAGTTTTAGTCAACGAAAATTCAAAAAAGATTTTGGTCTAGTTTTCATCACAGTTTGTTCATAATTAATAAAATGTACATTATTTAATAATAATTTATAATTAATTTCAGAATTTTGACAAAATACTCCCACGTCAGGATAATAGAACGACCTTAACGCAAACAAAAGCAAAATGACTAGCAGCCACCCCTGCCTTTCTGAACAACAGCCCAAATGTTCGTGTCTGCATTAATCAATTAATAAAAGTCTGTTTTAATCAATCAATCAATCAATCTTGAAACTTTCAATCTCCATATTTGAATACGCACATGACTACAGATTGAGATGTATAATAGTTTGACTGAAACAGACTTCAAATTCCACATTTATTAACTGATTAATGCGGACACGCAGCCTCAAACAGGAAGGAAACTGGCCGACATCGCCCCCTGGTGGACGGCCTCTGCTCGCAAGTTTTCCTGCTTGAGAACTCGAGGATTTGCTGCATTTTGAATGTCTCACGGAGCAGCCGCCACCGTTTTTGCCTCGTAAGAAGAAGAAAGAAAGTCTCGTGATTTAGTCATTGAAGACCCTCGTTTTGACCGTCAACGTCCCGGCGCCAACAAAATGATCTTGTCACCGTCGACGAAAACAACACGCGCACGTGTAGACAAACAATGGATCGGTTGCACATATAATGTCAGAGAGGAAAAGAATCCCCGCTCACATTCACACCTGTGGCCGATTGAGGGGAGTGGTCGCCAACTCGGGTTTGCTAAAAAAAAAAATAATAATAATAATAATTTTTTTTTTTTTTTTTTTTTTTTTTAAATGAGTGCCACCTACCAGTGAGATGAAACGGACTGTTGGTATTCCTATGTGTACATTTGGAAAGGGCAATATATAAAAAAAACAACAAAAACTAGGCTAGTTGAAAGCTCAGCATGACAAGGAGACCCCAAATCATTTCAGCAAATTTGGTGCGTGTCAGACGCCTCAATAAGCAGCTGCATCTTTCCAAAAGGTCGTGACCCCTGATTTGGAGTCTTCAATCACGTTTTTGGAACGTGGGAGGGAAAACCCACCTGTGTGCGAGAAGCACACGCAAACCGCACACCGGACGGCCTGCGGCGGCGGGAGTCGCGCCCCTAAGCTCAGGAGCGCGAGGAGGCCGAGCGGCGCGTTTTCGAAACAAAGACGAACGCCGACAGCGGCCGACCGCGTCCCGCCGCTCGTCGGCGGGCGGCTACGAGGGGGGCGCGAGGGGCGTCGCCGCCCTATCGTCGCCGGGCACGTCCGCGTCGGCGGCGGGGTCCGAGCTGTACTCGGGACTGTCGGAGAGAGGCGGAGCGGACCCCGGGGGAGGCGGCGCTAACTCTGAGGCCGGCGGCGGGGTCGAAGGCGACGATCCCGCCGCCCCCGTCGCCGGGCCGCTCTTGTCGATCAGTCGCCACTGTAGGATGCTGGTATCCTTGCCGCCCGTGGAGATCAGGTGACTGTCGTCGA
Organism: Phyllopteryx taeniolatus; assembly: GCF_024500385.1. Classification (NCBI taxonomy): domain Eukaryota; kingdom Metazoa; phylum Chordata; class Actinopteri; order Syngnathiformes; family Syngnathidae; genus Phyllopteryx; species Phyllopteryx taeniolatus. Next base: position 29,300,590 of record NC_084512.1, read on the forward strand.
ACAGGAAGCTGACGTTGGTCACGTGACTGCTGTGCGCGCTGTATTTATGGCTGGGAGCCTGCCGTCCGACACACACACAATAGTCACACGCAGGGCGTGACAACGGGCGGCGGCGAGCGCCTCGCTCACCTTGGGTGTGGCGCACGGGTACGAGAAGAGGTGAACTTTGCAGAAGTCGTCGGCCAACGCCAGAACCTTTCTGTTGTGGGAGCGAATGACGGCGTTGATGTCCGTCCCGTCCGAGCCCTCCGGCCACACGCCTGACGCGCACAACACAACACAACACAACGCGACAACCTTCAGGACAAGCACTAAAACAAAACCTTCCCGACAAGGCCGAGGATATGAGTCTCACTCTCACACTTTCGCCTTCTCTCGCATTCTCGCGCACGCAGACCCGCACACACACACTCATACGCTCTGTCTCTCATACTCACTCACTCCCCACCCACAAACCCACACACACACACACGCTGGCACACTGTACTGACCAAAGACGTGGTACCCGAGCACACAGGTGTACGTGGCCCAGTCGATGTCTTTACACTCGGAGCGATTTCGGATATATTTGCAACCGTTCGAAACGTCCCCTAAAGAATCACCAAGAAGAAATGCACATAAATGTTCGGACATGGCGCCTGGCGTTATAATGGCACACGTGCGCACTGACAGTAGAGAATCTCGTAGTCTCCAGAGTTGGACATGATGAAGTTGTTGTCGGGTGACCAATCCAAGTGTGTGATGTAACTGGAATGACCCTGAAAGATGGAGGAGCACTTTATTGACGGGGGAAATGAAGGAAAGGCAGCAGGTTTGTATCTATTTTACAATATGACAAACCCAATTAAGTTCCATAAAAAAAGTCCCTCATGATAAAGATGACATTGTTCAAAAGTCAACGTGCCCCATTCACGAAGTGTGCGTGCGTGCGTGCGCCCAAATTTGTGCTTCCAACTGCCATGAGCAAAATGTTCGGACTTGAAGATGCGCCATGTCCAATTTGGAAGCTCCTCAGACAATAGTCAAGTATCCGCTTTTGGAAAAGAACTGTCGAACACCTCTTTTCCCCCCCAAGATGCGCAGATACGACACTCATTGAAAATAACAATCATTTGAAGTAACTCTTTTGGGAATTTGCTAACGAGTCGACTTCTGTCCTAACGAAGCGAGAAAAGGACCCGTCTTGACTTTTACGCTGCTCTTAAGCGCTACGTGTGTGTCGGCGGTTGTCACGCGAACAAGTTCATGCTTTGACCGCTCAAGCGGAAACGCTGCGGAAGAGAAAGTCTTCGTATCGATCGAGTACACGCGCACGCTACGAATGCTAATTTCATGAATATGATCAACTACAAATGCCTCTTAACTGCTATCTATTTTAACAACTTGGGCCGTATTTGTTTATCCTTGGCTATTATTGGGTATTTTTTCTCGGCATGTTTTGTGTTACAGCATTCTTGAATTTAACTCTGGAATTAATGAAAATGATTACCAACATTATTATCCCGTACGGCAGCAGGGATTATTTTTCCGCACCCGACCGAGTCCGAGTCTTTGATTTGAGGGAGCCGACGATATCGAGTCCCGATCCGACACCTTGACAGCGCATTCGAAAAGCAGCCTGCATTTTCTCAAGTCAATACATGTGAATGTACGTATACAGTTAGACATGGATAAATATATACATACAGAAATATATACGAAGAGTCAGAGCTGCCGACCGACAACATTTCCGTGCGACAGTCGTAACCGTAATGGCTAAGAAATTATTAGGCTTTACACGATCCGGATTTTTGGGGCCGATCGCCGATCGGCGAGTTTAAAAAAAAACGAAAAACCGATCACGAGATGGAGCAATGCGTCTATTCAAATGAGTTGTTCATGCTAGGTCGATTGCCGACTCTAAATTGCCCTTAGGTGTGAATGTGTGCGCAGATGGGTGTTTGTTTCTATGTGCCCTGCGATTGCGTGGCGACCGGTTCGGGGCGTACCCCGCCTCTCGCCCAAGGGTAGCTGGGACAGGTTCCAGCATGCCTGCGACCCGAGTGAGGAGAAAGCGGTACAGAAAATGGATGAATGGATAGTTCCTGCCCAACACTGGCGATGAGGGAGGATGGAACGCCGGACGATCATTCACTCCTTTTTAAGCGGCGGACCTGGAAAGTTCCTAAAACGTCCACTAAAAGTCGCGACTTACCGAGCACTTGCCGTATCGGCTGTACTTCCGTCCTCGGTCGGCGACGCCGTACACGTAAATGAAGTTGTCGTGAGATCCCACCGCCAGCAGGGCGCCGTCTGCACACAGGAAGTGATCGTGACGCCGCCATCGGACCGTCTTCGCAACAGACTCCACCCACCTACGGAGAAGCGCATGACGGACAGCTGCTCGTTGCCGTCCGTGTGGATGGCGACCAGGTCGGCAGTCTCGGCGTCCAGCACGAACCACCTGACACGCACGCACGCACACGTTAGCCCCGCCTACCGCGCCGGCCAGCCCCGCTCACCCGTGACGCGACACTGACTTTCCCGAATGCGTTCCGAGGGCGACCACTCCTCCGCTGGGATGGAAGTCCGCGCAGTGGCCGTGTTCCTGCGGGAGGGTCGCAGCTGTCAATGGTCTCGACGGGACAACAAGGAGGTAGCGACGTGACACCGTGGCTCACCTCCACGCTGCGACTCCACTGCAGCTTGTGATCGCTGGAATTCCACAGACACACCAGACGGTCCTGAGCGCACGTCAGGAACAAATCTTTGGACGGGTGCGACGCCAAGCCCCACAGCTCGTCCGTGTGACCCTGAAAGCACCGTGGAACACGTATCACGACGCTGATGCGCGGGCTCCCCGAACGCATCGCCACGCGCGCCGGAGCCCCGCATGCATCATCAAACGCGTCCCGACGCACACCTGGGGCCTCACGTACAAAACGTGCGAAAGAAACAAAAACGCGGCGTACGCTCTTTTTCACGGCAAAGTTCCGACGTATCAAGCGTGAAAGGAGCGTGGCAATGTGCGCTGCCTCACGCCAACTTCATGGCTGGCGTACGCACGTTTGGTGCTTTGGCGACACTTCGAGCTGACGCTGGGAAACTGTTAAATCTGATAAATCTGCACATCAGAGACACGTCAACGATTAACACCGGTCGACAATTCACGCATTTGATTTCAACAATGTAAAAGAAGCGAGGACTCGGAATTCACCCGTTTATTAACGCTTGTCCGTGTCTAGATGTGCCCTGCGACTGACTGGCGACCTTGCTCATTTCCCTTTTTTTCTGATCATGCAGAGATCGGGATCTCCGGTGCCGGGTTCATTCAAATCTGATTTGCATATCTGAATGGGGTCGGCGCTCAATTCCACGTCGATTGGGATGTACGAAGGAAATGTGCTCGGATTCATGCGTCTGTATATTTTTGTGCGTACGACGTTTCCTGGATTTGAGCGTACGCCATGTTTCAGTAGGAAATCTTCGTACATGAGCCCCCTGGTCCCTAAACACATCACGCCGCCCGCATAGCGAGTCCCCGATGAACTCACGGGCGGCGGCCATTTTAGAGATCTTTCCAGACCCACACGATATTGTCTTCTGCGAGAATATACCAACCAAACCTACCAAAAGAACGCGTCAAGTCCCTTCTTTCATTAAAGCAGAAACTTTGTTTCTACCCTTTTCTCTTCTTTAGTAATCAATTCTAGAATTTGTCATTTGCACAGTAAAAACACAACGGTAGCACCGAGCAATGAAATTCATACTTTGCTCGTAGTCTCCCCTCCACTAAGACAAAGAACACGAAAGATGATAAACAATTTGAATAAGAATAAGAAAAAACTGGAAAATCTGTAGTCGAACACGGGTGGGTTTCGGACCCAAAAGCGGACACAACGAGCCTTCGTGTGAAACAAATGTCATCGTCGTCAATGAAATGTCAATATTTTTTGTTGCTTTTGTGATACCTCAACTGGTTAGCACATCCGCCTCCCAGTTCTGAGGACCGGGGTTCAAATCCGGGCCTCGCCTGTGTTCTCCCTGAGCCTGCGTGGCTTTTCTCCGGGTACTCCGCTTTCCCGCCACGTCCCCAAAACATGCGTGCTAGGTCGATTGAAGACTCTAAATCGCCCGTAGGTGCGAATGGTTGTTTGTTTCTATGTGCCCTGCGATCGGCTGGCGACCGGCCGGGATAGGCCCCGGCACGCCCGCGACCCGCGGTACAGAAAATGGATGGATATTTGCTTTCTTTCTTTACAGATATACAACAAAGAGCCACGACGTGAGCGACGCAGACTCACTCCAGTTGAACGTCAGTGGCTTTTTTTAAATGGCGTTGGCCATTCACGCCATGAATTTTGTCACCTTTGTCACATTTACCTCGACACATATTCCGTTGATAGCATCCGTATACGTTCTCCGACTTCCAACGTGTTGCCATTTCCCTCCCTCGCAAGCGACGAGCTGAGATTCACCACCCAGTTTTCTAGTTAAAAGCGACGCCATCTACGGGAATCTGTTCGTCATTAAAATGTACCAGACAAATATATTCGGCGGTGGCAATAAACGCTTGGATTTCAGTTGACCGATAGAAACGTCAATGAGTTAAACGAAGCAAAGGAAAGCGTGACGAGCGCCGGCCTTCCTTACCTGAACTTCCACCGTAAAGCCGTCATGGAAGGTTCCTCGGAGAATAAAGTTCCGCGACGTTCCCACCAGAAACTCGTCTCCCTTCCCTTCAGACACCGCCCTGATGGTCCCGTATTGATCCGGAACCTTCGGACGCACAAACGGCCGTCAATGGTCTCAAATAGGAAAGGTGCGAACGTGCGTGCCGCGAGCGCGACGGCGAGACCTCGATGTCGCGCTCGGCTCGGATGCGGTGGTCCCACAGGACAATCTTGCGGTCTTTTCCGCCTCCGCTCAGCAGGGTGCCGCTCCTCATCTCGCACAGACAGAACACGCTGCCCTCGTGACCTTTCACTTGGCGAACGATCTGAAAGGCTGCGCCAAAGCACACGGTGTTGTTTGAAAAGCATCCAGCGGGAGGCAACAGAGACCCGACAATAAAGCGCCTGGGACAAAAACCCAACCGAAAGGGTAGTGCGATGCTAGGGCATGTGGGCAAGGAGAGCCACTGTCGCCGTTTACTGAACAGGACACAAATACAAAATGAAAACACTGGCAAAGAGCTGCTGTAGGCCACCCCTCGCGCCCAGACACTCAGCTTGACGAACCAGTAGGGCTGCACGATATTGAAGAGGGGGGGGACGGGACGGAGTGACTATTTTTTTTCACGCCTGCGATTTATATTGTGTCGTGAAATAACACAGGATCGGTGTTGGGAAACACACGAACTACTTCAAAGTTCACTTCACCGTTCCCAAAATGAACTAGTTCAAGTTAATAGGTCATAATTCCATTTTTTGAACAAACTCGTTCCTAGCTCTTTTTTCCCCCCCCCCCCCCTCAACATAGTGGCACTTCCTTTTCCCCCTTGTTCCCGGCCGTTCGGTCCACACTCTTAGCCAGCTGCAGCTTTCACTCTACAATCTCAAAAACTGCGTTTTTGAAAATGCCGAATCAAAAACAAAACGGGACTTTGGTCCTGCAAACAAAAACACGCAACACAGTCTGACAGGACCGACGGTGAAAGGACATTGATAACCGCGTTGCTCGCAGCTCTGGCTGACGGTAATAGTTTCTCTCATCTACTCAGAAGTTACATATTTTCAGTGTGATCGTACAGTGTTTGAACTAAATCATTCCGATGAAACGGATGATGTTCCTAGTAATCCGAGTAATTGTGTTCTGTATTCGAAAAGAACCAGAGAACCCATTTATGCAGCGTCCCTGAACGCAGCTCGCACAATCACACGGCTGCGGCGTGCCCGCCTCCGGCCGTTTCATTCTGAAGAGTGAAACGGGAAATGCAGCAGGTGTACATTGTTTCGCGTGTCCTCATTCAAAGAGGTAAGTATACAACACTGTGGCCTGCTGCGCAATTTACCCTAACCCGGCTATCCACGCACGTGCCTGTGCTTATCCGAGGTCGGAAGCAGAGAAGCCCGGACGTCCCTTTCCCCAGCACTACTTCTTCTACTCCTACTGTAAGTGACTCAGAAAGATGCATCCATCCATCCTTCCATTCTCTTCCGCTTATCTGAGGTCAGGTCGCAGGGGCGTGGCCTCGTGAACTTGCTTTTGAATAATATCGGGGGGTTTTTCCCACATGTCAAGGGGAAGAAATGAAAATGAAAAACCGGATTTGATTTTTCTCTTCAGTCCATTCCAGACCAATATTCCCTGGTCGATACGACGTACGCACCTCGCGGTCCTTTCCCAGAAGTCTCTGTGGGGGTCCTGGTCCACACAAGTAGGACGCCTCCAGAGTCTCCGGTCAGAATGTCGCCGTTGCTCAGGAAGGCCAGACACTGGATGAACTTTGGCTTCTCATATTTCTGGAAAGCGACACGTCACGTACACGCACACACATCTACAGTGCTGTGAAAAAGTATCGGCCCCCTTCTCAAATACTTGGATTTTTGCATCGTTTCCCCACTTCAACGTTTAAGATCAGCAAACAAATAGAAATATTAGACAAATATAACCCGAGTGAACATGAATGGCGTTTTTACGGTTTAGGTGCTGAATACCCGAAAGAAATGCTAATGGGATGTAAAGCCAGTAGGGCTCGGAGATGGACGGACTCGGGTCAAATAGTGGAGCACAGAGTCCAAAGCAAACATTTGGCTATTATGCTGCACACAAATGGAAGACGAGGAGGTTGCCCACAGAAGGGACGTCAGCCCCAAGTGGGAAGGTTTTAAGTCCGGGTTCAAAAGAGCATTTCCACTTTGAAATGATATTTCTTGCACTCTATGCTGTTTTAATTCTCTCTCTCTCTCTCTCTCTCTTAAATCTTTATAAGCTGTTTTTGTCTTCGTTTTTAAATGCTTTTCATCATGTAAAGCACATTGAGTTACCTTGTGTATGAGATGCGCTATAGAAATTGCTTTGCTTTGCTTTAAATTGTGATTTCATTTATGAAGGAAAAAAACGATTCAGTTAGCTGGCCCTGCGTAAAAAAAGATCACGAATTAAATCTGGCTAATCACAACGTTTGGTTAATTTTTCACTGATCATTACCTCAAGACCTGCTCAATCAAGAAATCACAAACAGAATCTGTCCCAACAAAAGATGCCTCGATCCAAACTAATTCCAGAACAGTTGAAGAATAAAGTCATTGACATCTATCAGTCTGGAAAGGTTTACAAAAGCCATTTGTAAAGCTTTAGGATTCCAGCGAACCATAGGGAGAGCCATTATCCCTCGCCTGGACAAAACATGGAACGGCAGTGACTCTCCGAGTGGTCGGCCTACAAAGATTACCCCAAGTGAACGTTCATGCTTGAAAACACTCAACATTTTTGCTGAATTCAAACAATTGTGCAAGGAAGAGTGGGACAAAATATCTCCACTGAGATGTGAAAGACTCAATGCCGGTTCTGGAAAACACTTGATTTCCGTTGTTGCTGCTGAGGATGGCCCAACCAGTTCTTAGGTTTAGGGGGCCATTACTTTTTCAGACAGGTCACATTGAATCGGTTTTTTTGTCCTTAATAAATGAAATCACCACTTGAAATATGTTGACCGGTGCCAGCAGTGTGCTAGCTAGAAGGAAAGAATACTTTGAGGAGTTGATGAATGAGGAAAATGAGAGCGAAGGGAGAGTAGAGGACCCAAGTGTGGTGGACCAGGAAGTGGCAATGATTCGTAAGGGGGAAGTTGGAAAGCCATTAAAGAGGATGAAAAATGGAAAGGCAGTTGGTCCTGATGACGTTCCTGTGGAGGTATGGAAGCATCTAGGAGAGGGGGGGCTGTGCAGTTTTTGAAGAGAATTCTAGCGGGTGAGAAGATGCCCGCGGAATGGAGGAAAAGTGTGCTGGTGCCCATTTTTAAGAACAAGGGTGATGTGCAGAGCTGTGAGAACTATAGAGGAAGAAAGTGGATGAGCCACACAATGAAGTTCGTGGCGGCGAGACTCAGGACAGAAGTGAGTATAGTGCGAGCGACAGTCTGGTTTCATGCCTAGAAAGAGGACCACAGATGCATTATTGGCCTTGAGTGAGTACAGCGAAGGTCAGAAGGAGCTACATTGTGTCTTTGTGGATCTAGAGAAAGCCCAGAGAGGAACTGTGGTACCTCAATGCGGAAGTCTGGAGTGGCAGAGAAGTATGTTAGAAGAACACAGGACATGTACGAGGGCAGCGGAACAGCGGTGAGGTGCGACAGACGAATTGAAGGTGGACGTGGGACTGCATCAGGGATCAGCCCCGAGCCCCTTCCTGTTTGCAGTGGTGATGGATAGCCTGACAGATGAGGTTAGACTGGAATCCCCGTGGACCGTGATGTTTGCAGATGACATTGCGATCTGCAGTGAAAGCAGGGAGCAGCCGTTAGAAAGGTGGAGGCATGCACCATGAAGATGAGCCCAAGTAAGACAGAATGTATGTGCATGAAGGAGAGGGGCGGTGGGCTACAGGGGGAAGAGATAGCGAGGGCGGAGGACTTGAAATACTTGGGGTCAATTTGGAGATAGGCTGACATGGAAAAGGATGGCGCGCTCAAAGGAGAAGAAGAAGAAATGAAATCACCACTTAAAACAGCAATTTAAGTTCACTTGGGTTATATTTGTCTGATATTTACATTTGTTTAATGATCTTAAAGTGGGGAAACTGTGCAAAAATAGAAAAACATTTGAGAAGGGAGCAGATATTTTTTCACGCCAATGGATATAAATAGATATCTATATATACAGTGTTGCGAAGAAAATAATTACATATAACAAGATTACATAATGTAAAAACATAGTAGCCCTTGGTTATTTCCATGATTACAATTTTAGTAAGAAAATATCCGCAAAAGCTCGGATTTCTTTTCATATCGCTTCCTCCTAAAGCCGACACTTGTGATTGGCTCTCTCTGGTCACGTGCCGTTTGGCAGGTGTTAAACAGGACATGCACTCAATTGCCAAATGTATTCGCTCATTTGCCTTGACTCTGAAATGTATTTCAGTGACACGCCACTCTTAATCCGTCGGGTTCAATAGGACCTCGGTCCACCCTCTGCAGTTAGAGCAGCTGGAACTATTCTGGGAAGGTTTTCCACAAGGTTTAGGAGTGAGTCTGTGGGCATTTTTCACCATTCTTACAGAGAAGCGCATTTGTGAGGTTACACAGCGATGTTGGATGAGAAGGCCTAGTTCTCAGTCTCTGCTCCAATTCATTCCAAAAGTGGTCAGGATTGTGCAAGCCACATCATACGCTCTCATCCGTGTCTTTATGAACCTCGCTTTGTGCACTGATGCACAGTCATGTTGGAACAGGAAGGGGCCGTCTCTAAACTATTCACTCCTAAACCTTGCTGAAAACCTTCCCACACTACTTGAAGCCGTTGGAGCTCCAAAAGAACCCACATCACGTGGATTTAGAACGGGCTATCACTTCAACTCATTTGAGCAAATACCTTTGCCAATATAGTGTTACCAAATATGACCTCGAAGTGCCGCCTTGGTTTGTAGGAGAGCTTAGAGGTTTAACTCATAGTTACTCTGTTGAACACACAAAAGAACAATTCGTTTTCAACAGTTTCATCTTTATCATTTTGGACACGGTATCATGTTTTCCACATGCTGTGCAACAACTATTATTTACATTTCATCATGTTTTGTTCTCAGTTTCTTATTTGTGTATCGAATACGGCTAATTCCAAAATAATGATGCTTTTGATCCACTTTTGAGAGGAAAACATCCGAGGGTCCCGTTGATGCATTTATTCAAAATGAAGACATCAAAATGTAATCAATTGTAACCCTAACCAACTGGACTAACTTTCCAGAGCCATCCTCGCAACACTGTATAAAGATTATGCACCCACCCCGAAGATGCCCTGTTTGCGAGCCAACGAAGTGCCGGTCCAGGCCCAGAAGAAGATGTGTGACTTTCCACAGGTGATGATGGTGTTCGGGTCAGCGGGGTGGAAATCCACGACCAGGACCACTTCAGTGGTGGTCTGAAAAGCGGCGACGCGCAAGAGAAACGTGACGGGCGATGCCGAGAGCAAGAGCAGCAGTGCGCCCTCGACGGGCGGGTGCACGCACGCACGCACGCACCTTGATCTCGGCCATCTTGCACTTCTTCTGCCAATCCCAAACGGTCAACATGTGGTCGTTGCAGTCGTCGATCACGCTCAGATGCTGACCCGAGTCCTGAAGCGACAATGGAGTGCGTGTGTGCGGAGATGAGGACCCAGCCTCCCATGATGCAACGGGCACTCACAGCTCTGGAGAAGGCCAAGGAGCCGACGCCTCGCTCAAACGTCCCCAAACCGATGATCTGCAGCGTGGACAGACTGACGCTGTCCCAAACGCGAACGTGCGGCGGCACGGCCTACGTGGCAAAATGCTTCGTTTATGGATTGACGACGACAACAAAAAGCTCAAGCGGTCATTCCAGAGTGTTCCGTGAGAGATTTGCAGACACGGCGTGGGAAATGATCCCATTTCAAGTCTTTGTTACGAAAACGGTTTCTTTACGACAAATGACGTACTACCTTTGTGCATCTATTTTATGGCGGTGACGTACGACGACAGGCGCAAGTAGATGGCCGAAGGCGCATAAGGATTCTGTGTCGCCACCTGTTGCCATTCGTACAGCGGAAGAAATCGTGACACGCACGCACTCACCCAGGAAACCCATTAGGGAGGAAACTGAGAGATTATTTCAGCAGTCATACTTTTGGTGACATTTTCCTCATTTGAAATCGGGTAAAAGTTGGGACACAGCGACGGAGGTTGCGTGCTGGAGCGAGATAGCGTGACAACAAGCGCATACAGTCATGAACATTTGTTTTTGACCACCTTGTTTCAGTCATTTCTTCATTTGAATTGGTATATGACCTGAAGCGTACAATGAACGTGACAACAATGCAGCGGATTCCGTCATACTTAATGTCCTATTCAACATGGTAAAGCTTAATTGCATTCCCAGTCATTTTTGGTTACTGTCCCCAAAAAAACGCCTACATATCAGCTCTTAAATTCAACTCTATGAGCTATTTTGTTGTCATCTTTGTATTTGTCCAAATTAATGTACCTTTATTTGTTCATCTATCGAGTTGTACATCTAAATATATACAAAGAATATTTAATATGCATATGTTCAAAAATGGCACGTGCCTGCGTGGCTTTTGTCCAGGCGCTTGGGTTTCCTCCCACATACCAAAGACGTGCTTGGTAGGTTCATTGCTCGTAAGTGCGAACGGTTGTTTGTTTATGTGCGCACCGCAATCGGCTGGCGACCAGTTCAGGGCGTGCCCCGCTTCTCGCCCAGAGTCGGCCGGGATAGGCGCCGACTCGCCCGCGACCCGCGTGTGAGGACAAGCGGTATGCACAATGGATGGAAGGATGGAAACCTTTCCGTGATTTTCAACATTTGACATTTCGGAACACCTCAGTGATGTGGAAATCTGGTGGAAGATTCTTACGAGAAGACCTGATTTGCTTCCCCAAGTGTCGACTGAGCTCACCCTTCCATCTTTGTCCACGCCGGCAATCTGGCCCGTGGCGATGCGAATCTTGTCGGGATGAACGGCAAGACTTTGGTGGGAGCGAGAGAGAGACAGACAAAGGTTTTAGGAGATGACGCGGTCGCAAGCGCGCAACGAGAGAGCAAAGCGGCGGACGTCTCACCACTTGACGCAGTCGGTGTGTCCCAGGTAGTGCCTCTGGGTTCGCTCGTCGTAGCTGAACAAGACCACCACCGAGGCGACGAAGTACACCATCTCTCCGGTGGGTAGCAGGCACACGTTCGCTCGGCAATCCCGTCCTCGGTAACCGTAGCTGAAGGCTCGGCGGTCAAGGGAGAGCGGTCTCCTCGTTGGCGTCAAAACGGTCGACGGGAACGACACCTCGCGCAAAGCGTCGTGTGGCTTTCGTTATCTTCCAATACATTTGTCTGACGACGACGAGGAAGTGTTGAGTGAATTTACTTTTGAGAAGTCATCAAAGCAAATGCACTGTTGGATTATGTAGGAAATATTTGCCGGTGGATGTCGTGAACTTTTTCATGAAGAACTTCCAAAAAGCCAGCAGAAGTGCAAGGACGCCGGCGTGTATGTCCCTGCTTCGCATGACACGCGAGACTATTTTCTAATCTTCTTTTAAATAGAACAGTTCTCTTTTTGTCATCGACAGTAATCCCCCGCTATATTGCTCTTAGCGCATCGCGCTCCCGCTATAGCACAGATTATTTTGTAAATGGTATTAGTCGTTACTCTATTTTTTGGTTTTTTTTTTTTTTGTTATACATTGCTGTTGCTTCCTCATGTGTTGAAAGGTGTTTTTGTTGCTTTAAAAGTGTGCTTCAAGAAGCAAAAAAAAAAGTAGTGCTCTAATTGCTATAAAAATAGCAAAGTGGCTGCCATCTTGGTAGAATTTTCAAAAAAAAAAACAACACGGAATGAGCACTTCAAACGCCTCGGAAATGCTCTGCAACCAACAAATACATTCACAAAAAAAAAACAAATGATTATAGTACATGAACTATTCCACTGCCTACATTGCTCTCTCACAAATGTGTCTATTTGCGCAATTTAAGTCGAGTTTTTCAGGGCAAGTAGCGCAGTTAGAACAACTTGGGGAACACCTTGGAATTTCTGCCTATTTGTGGATATTTTGAGCTGAAACCTGTCGCTAATTGGGGCGCTGCACAAATCAAGAAGTATCGACTGCAGTTGTAGACAATCCGTGTGAGGACGCCAAAGTTGCTTTTCTGGGTGAGCATTGACCTTATGGCGCCGTTAAGCATCTTCCTTTTTTAATATCCAAAAAGTCGTGAACCGTTGAGTTTTTTATGCGCGCGATTGAACGAAGAAACGAGCGATTTGGCAAGAGACGTGCGTGTGGCACAATACGTGGACACCTGCACATATTCAATTGCTACGTCCGCGGGACGAGTTAAATAAAACTAAACGGGTTCCCTTCAATTATCGGAGTGATGGATTTAGTTTCTGTATCTCTCTCCCACTAACAAAGCAAGAAAGCCTCTTTTTAAAGTCGATGTGGCCTCTGAGCAAAACGTACGCCGTCCACACCTCGGACTGAGTTCGGCATCGCATGCCGCAATGCTGAAGCAAGCCTCCGATCAATGTTCCCTCTGAGCTGCGCACCTGCGCGCGCAATCGCGCACTGTTAGCACATACTCAGCGCACGAGAAAATCTATGCTGCGCAAAAAAAATACAATTCAACAGAAAGGTATGAAATAATGTCTGCCTTTTTACGCCTGATATCATCGAATTAATTAGACCAATAACATTGTTTTCTGTACCATTTTGCAATGTAACTCGGTGAGCGACAGGTGCCCGGCCAATGATACGATACGGTTCACTTGCGCTACGCATTGACAATGCTTGCACATGTGCCCTGCCCGTACGCGCCGTGCAGGTGAGCGAGTTAAGAGACCCAAGCGCTAACCCCTCATCATGGCGAAACCAACGGGCGGCGACGCATCCGCTCATCAAGCCAAAGTGAAAAAGAAACGCGCTTCTTTTAAGAGGGAACGTGCAAATAGAAGAACAAGCGATGAAACTGGGCGAGATTTTTTTTTCCTTTTCGAGAGAGAAAGGTGGACTCTGCAAAACATGCAGCGAAGCCAAAGTAGCAAGTGAGTTATCGGAGGGAAAACTGCGGACCGAACGGAGGTCGGACCACCTCGAGCGTCGCATTCAGCACAAATGTCCTTTGAAAGCTGTTGAATTGTACCGAGACTCAAGATGGGACGGGGGACCGGTACATTGTTGCGGGAGGGCGCGAAAGAGGACGAGCTGGCGCACAGAGCAAAATCGGACCCCGAGCAAGTTCAACTTCTCACTGACAATATTTGACTTGCTATCAAAATCAATGCGTCAATGCTGTCAACGATCACATGGCAAAGTATGCAAGTATACCAGAAAGCCGGCGGCCGAGTCAAAACTACGCCTTTGAATTTGTGCACTCAATCAATGAAATGAGACTATGTGCAGTGTTAAAGATGCACCCTGGCATGCCCTGATAGTAGATGAGAGCACAAAAAGCTTGTCCTATCGATTAAACACAGGGAGGAAAATGATGTTAAGCATAAACGTGCGTTTGGTGGCATCATCCCACTGACAGCTTGCACTGCTCACCATATTGTGCAGGCAATAACTCAGTTTGACTCCAAACATGGACGGGACATGCAGAGAACGGCGATGCTGCCCTCCGACGGTGCCGCAGTCATGCCCGGAAAACACAACGGCGTTGCGGCTTTGTGCCACACCTAACTGAACAACATCGCGTGGCTCATAGAGAGGACTTGGGCATTGATGACGCCTGGAAAAATGGACCTTTGATGCCAGATGTGGAAACCCTTCTGAGAACTGTGGATTCCACTTTCTCTCGGGCAAAGATTCTTGGTGAAGAAGATACACAGGCCCCTGAACGAAGCGCGATGGCTGTCACGGCACCGAGCTGTCAATGCTGTTCTGAGGAACTACGCTGCGCTTCAAGAATTCACCGATAACAGAGATGCGGTGGCAAAGCACTGCTACGGAAAGCCGAGCGCTTCAAAGTCCAAGGTTACTGCCGCTGCTCCGGGAGATGTTTTGGGTGAGCTGGCACAACTCTGCCTCGCTTTACCGAGACGCAACCTGACTGCTTTGCAAGAGCAAAGATCGAGAAGTTGCGTTCCCAATACTTGAGGGAGAAGGATGCACAGCGGAGCGACCGTGTCAAAGGGGCGACGGGGACCTCGGCGGCCGATTGTCTGAATACTGCTGAGATGACTCTTTTTATTACTGAGCTCTGCGATCACATGCATGCTCGCTTTCCCGAGGATGAATTAAAGGAGTGGTCTGCATTTGCCATTGAAGCATTGAAGCATCGTCAAACATCACTTTTGCCACACTGGCAAAGAAGTACGAGGCCGTTCTCCAGCAGGCCATTAACAGGCAATATGCTCAATTCAAGTACATAATGAAGCAAAAACGTCAACAGGGGTCAATCAGCACATTCTCACATATGGTTGCTGCAGCACTTCGATGTGAGGAGCTCAAGGAGATCTCACAGCTTGTGGATATTTGGGCGACAAGGCAAGCTTCCGGTGCAGATTGCGAAAGAGGATTTCGTTGAATGAATCCTATCAAAACAACATCCAGAAATGGTCTCGAAATGGTGGCCCATTTGGACCCGCTGACGCGCATCAAGTCAAAGCAAGAAGCAGAGGAAGTCATCGACCTGGACAAAGTGGACAAGCGTTGGAGAAGGACACACGTGAACAAGAAGGTAACATGTCAGATTTGTGCATATTCTCGTGGCATTTATTTAATTTACATTTTTTTTACAATCATAATTTAACATTGTTAAATACGACGCTGAAGCCCTCCCCCGCAGTTTCAAAAAAAATCCTAGAGCAAACCGTGATTGGTAGTCCAAATGCTTAGAAAAAACGGAGTCATTCGATATTTTACAGGAATTGACACTGTATCACAAGCGACAGGCGCACGTCGTCGTGCAAAATGTGAACAATTTCTTCCAGAACATGACCCTCCCCCAGGCCAAAGCATTTTCCTTTCAAGTGGGCCAAATCAATGATATTCAAAGTTAACCAATGAAAAAATTGCTGCTGTAATTTGGTTCTTTAAATAAGCCATGCAACTGGCTATGATCCAAGGTTTTGAACAGGGGTCATCCACAGCGGGCACATCACAGTGGTGTCTGCCCAGACACAGGAAAAATTCGACGGAACATTGCCTCGGATCGCGACCAAACGACACCAAGAACCGCTGACAGTTCATTTAAAGTGCATGAGGAGGTGTGTCCTCCCAAAAGACGGACATATTTCCCGATGTTAGTAGTGCGGCGGACAAGCGGCAGTCGCGACGTGACGGATGGCGGATTGGCCACGCAGAGGAGACGGCGGCTTTTGACAGCGAGCCGTCCTGCCCTCTGTATCCGACGGACGAGCGAGTCAGCCTAATTTGGGGATTTTGAATGACATGCAGCAAAAGTGTATCGTTGAAAATCTGCAGCAGAAATTGTGGAGCCCGCTACCATCCCTGCTCTAATCGCCGATCAAAATAGGTCGATTCATCGTGGCATTATCAGCACTGAGTGAGGAAAGGATACACCCATTCCAGCTTGAGCTTCTCAGAGGGAAGGTCTGTGCGCACGTTGTCGTAGTTTTCCACATTCGAGGGCAGAAACATGGTGATGGGGCGTCCACGCATGAACATCTTGATGTGGTTTCCTTCTGCGCCCGTCCCGACACACACAAAGACACTTGAGCCCCAGGCAGAGGTTGACACCGGAAATGGTTTCAAAAACTAACCCTAAGCAACCAACGGATGAATTTGGGTTAGCGGCGTGCAAGCGAAGAAAGTGAGGACGAGGAAGCGACGGGTACACCTGCTCGAGCGTGGCACCTCTCACTCGAGCACAAATTATTAGGGCGAATGAGGGCAGGGCCACAAACAAGCGTGGCATGACGACAAGCTGATGTGGAAGCAGAGAACAGACGCCATTGGCCCACCGTGGAAGCAGAGAAGAGAAGAGAAGAGAAGAGACGCCATTGGCCTATCTCACAAACCGTTAGTATGCCGAAGGGTTAGCTTGTTAGCCCTCTAGCTCACCGCAGTGAATGCTCAGCACTTACCGGCTTGGCTGTTTTTCTCCCGGGTCGACATTTTGGATGCTTTGAGACAACGACATCATCACTCAACAAACAACGATGACGACAACGACAACGACAACAACAACAACAACAACAAGCTTCCACCTCCGACAGTTAGCGGCTCAAACACAAATGTCTATGAAAATGGCAGATGATGATGATGATGATGATGATGACGACAGCTTTCTATTGGCTCTTTTTAGACAAAATCAATTTTTTACCTTGGCTCACCACCAGATCTTTGTGCCTGCAAGCGGAACAAACACCATCAGTGTGTGAGTGTGTGCGTTAGTAGCAACATGACAAGTGGCTGCCATCTTTGCCGACATTTCTAAAAAGATGGATTGAGCACTTCAAGCATTCATTCATGTTCCAAACCGCTTCTCCTCACTAAGGTCGCGAGCGTGCTGGAGCCTAGCCCAGCTATCTTCAGGCGAGCGGCGGGGTACACCCTGAACTGGTCGCCAGCCAATCGCAGGGCACATTGAAACAAACAACCATTCACACCGACGGGCTTCTTCCATTAATCGAGCATGCATGTTTTTAGGATGTGGGAGGAAACCGTAGAAGCCGGAGAAAACTCACGCAGGCACAGGGAGAACATACAAACTCCACACAGGTGAGGCCGGATTGGAACCCGGGTCCTCAGAACTGTGAGGCAGACTTGCTAACCACTCGCCCAAAACAAATCAATTCAGGAAAAAACAATTGACGACTGCCGTACATGAGCTGTTCTGCTGCTCCTCTCACCAATAACGTTCCATTTGCGCTATTGAACGGGACTTTTTCGGGCAAGTGATGCCATTTGAAACGTCACCATCGTTTGGACGGGGATTTCTTACTGGTGGATATTTTGAACTGAAATGTGTCAGCCAATCAGAGAAGGGCTTCCCCTAGTAGCAGACGAAACCAAAGGGTCCAGGAGATATGTTGAGAAATGGTGAGGTTCTACTGTTTTAATCCAATTTGAAGGTGTTACTAATTCTACTGATTAGGGAGTCGGGAAATGCCTTTGCAATCATTCACTCATTCGTGACTCCCAGATTAATACGAAGGGATTTTCAGTGGAAAGTTTAGGGAGCTACCATCATTTCTCGTGTATAACGCGCACCCCCAAAGTTGAGTTGAAAAAAATAATAATAATAAATCACGAAAACCCTTCTACCTATGTAAAATGCGCACGCACCATTGAATTGCTGCTATCCATATGCTCCAAACATTACGAATTATCTGTATTTTTATTCCGGTAAGTTTTTCAAAGAATTGTGTGTCACAATAATACAATGAATAATAATCTTTGTGCATGTGCTGATGTACCGGTAATATATATATATATATATTTTTTTTTTTTTTATTTCCATCTGGTGTCGGGACAGGCCACGGGCCACGCTTGATGTCAAAAAGCTTCCCGGTAATTTTCAGAACAGACTCAATGATGGTATAACATTTGAACATTTTTACGGTTGATAATACGGACTACAGTCTTATAGATTCAATCAATAATTTAACACTGTTAACTTAAGAACCCTTTTTTGCATGAAACATTTGCGCAGAGCGCAGTCCATCCACGACATTCCACATCTCATCTCCGCTGCAGCTGCATTTGATTCATCACTGCAGAAGTCACCGTTGACGACTTGCTCCGGTGCCTCACGCATTGCATCATGAACAGCGGACTCGTGCTCCTCCCACAGCATGCCATCCACGGCGTTTGTGAGGAGACATTTTTTCAATCCCCTCGAAAGCGCATCCCATGTGTCTTTTATCCATGTCGTTACATTGCCGCCTGCAGTGACTGTACGAGTCCCAGAGGTCACCCGCTCGTTCCATTTCTTCCGCATGTGCTTTTTAAAAGGGCGATTGCACGATACGTCCGTTACCTGCAACTGCAATTGTTGGAGTGCTTGGCAGGTCAAAGGTGAGGGGTGTTCGATCAGCGTTTGCTATGCAGCCAATTTCGTATTCTCGCTGCCTCGTCTGCCGAATAATGCACGGCTGGTATTTCGTCAATTGATCCTCATCATCGACCGGAAGACGTGCAATTGTTGTTCTGCGCTTCACAGAGAGGTTGTGCCTCCCAAATAAGTAGCGGCAGTTCACGGACGCCTCCAAGTCTCGGTTACCTTAATTCCTCATTATTGTCAGAGCTTTGAGACGAAGTTGATAGCGCAGCCACTCGCCGTCCGTTCGGCTACAATCTGCAGCAGCTCTTCCTCCATCTCTGGCAACTGCGCGACTTTCCCACGTCCCAAAGCACTTTTTGATGGAAGATTTCCTCCTCCGTTTTCCTCCACAATTGCACGTTCAATTCAGCCACTTTTGAAGTGTCGCGCTGCTTTGGGGTTTCCCACGTCTTCGGCAGCAGCGCTTCATTCTTTTTTTGTTTTAAAGCGGCTGCGTCACTAGCCCTTTTGGTCTACATTTTCTATCTTTGGGTACCCGTTTCTGCTATTTAGCGCAGTCGCAACAAATATGCTGCGCTAACGATGGTAACATGGCAAACTGCCGCGAGCAGGTCAGGAATCTCAGATTGGCGGCACACATTACCGTAATATATAGAAATGTGTGGCATTGCATATAATATTGGAATGTAGGTGTACACCTTTTTCACAACTCTTATGTCCCTGTATACAACTATACAATGTGATTTTCTTTAAAAAAATAAATACAAACGAATACCTCTATTTAATGGGCTCCATCGACTACTCGAAAATATGCTCATTATTCACGAGAAATGACGGTATCTAGGAGGCCTACGAGTTGAAGTGGCCAATCCAAGCAGACAACCTTCATGGCAAACCTTGACACGATGCTAGCGTTGGGCCTGGGCAATTGCTTTGCCGGGACAATTTTCTTTTTTTCACATTAGCAACTTGACAGCAAACAGAGACGAGCTGCTTGAAATAAGCAGTCAGTCTTGCCACCTAGTTCCTATACAAGTGACGAAGAAACAAAGACGAGCTACTAAAATTCCCACTAAGAAACAGACTACAGGCTGTTTAACTGCTAACTTAGAATGTTAAATTGTTGAATTTATTAAGCATCCTGCTGACATATGTTTTGAAAAAAGGGACATTTTACAAGAGAAAGCAAGTATTTTTCAAATTATTAGACAGCAAAGAATAAAATAATTCTATTACTGCTGTGGAATTGGATGCATTTAATAAAACAATTATAATAATAAAATCCAAAAATAACAACTCGTTTGCTATCAGGGGAAATAAAGCTAATCCAGAAGGAAAACAATAAAAGCAAAACCTGCTTTGAGGGAAGCGGTCAAAATGGAATGGGATTTTTCTGTAAATGTTTTGATTTGAACGCCATATCGGGCAGCCTTAGTGTACGTACCTGTCCGCGGTCTTTACCACTTTGGAAAGCAGTTTGGAGGTCGACGCCGCTTTCACCAATTTGTTTCTGTTGTCATCGGACGTGTCCCAGGTGCTACTTTGGGAACGCTCCACCCCTGCAGAGCGCCTTGGACCCCTGACAGACACACACACACACACACACACACACACAGTGTCAATTAAAAAGAGGAGGGCTTCATCACAAACGGCAGACAGACTGCTGGAGGCTTCAGATAGCCAGTGGCAAGCAACAGGAAGTAGTTAGTACCTTGCTAGACAAGGATGCTGTTAGGAATCACTCGCTATCCGCTATAGAAGTTGTGCTAAGTCGTGACCAGCCCAAATGTCTCTCATGACGCATTGTGCCGACACAGAAAATGTCATTTCCCTTTCTGTTTTTGGTTGCACAAAACAAATTCACAAATATCTCGAATCCAAGCAGAGCAAACGTCATAAGATCGATGCAAACTGCAAAGTTTGGATTCATTGTGCAAATCGTGTTATTCGAATTCTTTTGGTTTATTTACTGCGTGAGAGCGACAAGCAAGATTCTGAAGAAGACAATAAGGCAAAAATATATTTAGATAATTGTAGGCGCGTTCCCCAATTAATGCAAGATGTTCTAGCGGATCAACTCTTGTCACGTGTGCTTCGCGGATCCGCTGGGACCGCAACCAGGGCCACGGCCCGCAGCGCCTCAACCCGAAAATACAAAAGACCAGTGCAACAAATACGACACCGGCTGACCTGATGAGCAAAAATTTGGCTTCAACGTAAGAGTAGCAATAGATTCAGGACGAGCAGTGTGGTTTTCGTCCTGGCCGTGGAACAGCGGACCAGCTCTACACCCTCGGCAGGGTCCTCGCCCAACCAGTCTTTGTGGACAGAATTTCAAGGCGCAGCCGAGGCGTAGAGGGGGTCCGGTTTGGTGGCCTCAGTATTGCATCCCTGCTTTTTGCAGATGATGTGGTTCTGTTGGCTTCATCAAGCCCTGACCTCCAACTCTCACTGGAGCAGTTCGCAGCCGAGTGTGAAGCGGCTGGGATGAGAATCGCCACCTCCAAATGTGAGACCGTGGTCCTCAGTCGGAAAAGGGTGGCGTGCCCTCTCCGGGTCGGGGATGAGATCCTGCCCCAAGTGGAGGAGTTCAAGTAACTTGGGGTCTTGTTCGCGACTGAGGGAAGAACGGAACGGGAGATCGACAGGCGGATCGGTGCGGCGTCTGCAGTGATGCGGACTTTGTATCGGTCCGTTGCGGTAAAGAAGGAGCTAAGCCGAAAGGCGAAGCTCTCGATTTACCGGTCGATCTACGTTCCTACCCTCACCTATGGTCACGAGCTGCGGGTCGTGACCCAAAGAACGAGATCCCGGATACGAGCGGCCGAAATGAGTTTCCTCCGCGGGGTGTCCGGGCTCTCCCTTAGAGATAGGGCGAGAAGCTCGGTCATCCGGGAGGAGCTCAGAGTAGAGCCGGTGCTCCTTCACATCGAGAGGAGCCAGATGAGGTGGCTGGGGCATCTGATTCGGACGTCCCACCGGGAGGAGACCAGGGGACGACCCAGGACACGCTGGAGAGACTACGTCCTTCGGCTGGCCTGGAAACGCCTCGGGATCCCCCCGGAAGAGCTGGATGAAGTGGCTGGGGAGAGGGAAGTCTGGGCGTCCCTGCTAAAGCTACTGCCCCCGCGACCCGACCTCAGATAAGCGGTAGAAAATGGATGGATGGATGGATGGGTTGGGTGGGAAAAATAAAATGTGAACGTGCAAATTCTGATGTTGCTGTGTGTGTGTGTGTGTGTGCGCAGTCAAAACTACAAAAAAGAATCATCTGCAATTTACTGCAAGGTGTTTTCTCAAGTTATAAGTGAGCTGAAATATCCACGTTTTGGGCAGACAGTGCCTGACAAATACTACAATACATGAAAGCAGTTGTTTTTGTTCGTCTCAATGTAAATATGAGTAGCGCGCTGTTGCCTTCATGGTAACGACAACCTTCCCAACATGGCCGCCCCGTAGGCACGACAATCAGCGGGGCGGGTTTATCTAGTGTTAATGCAACAGCAGAAGCGGCGGAAGTGTTTTCGCTGGTCTTGTCAACTCGTGTGACGTCCCAAGCGCACAGGCGCAACCTCAGGCCAACGTGCTCCCATATTAGTCCTCCACAGAGTAATATTCACAATGACATCTGTGTGCGGAATGGATCTAGCTGCCGGCATTCAGTATGAAACAGCCTACGACGTCCGCCAAGGAAAAACTCATCGGAGCGATACGATTCATGTAAATGGCCTATTTTGAGTTCAAAAGGTGACTGATTTGCATGTATGGGTCCATCACCACACTCGTAACTCAAAACACTCCCATCTCAAATCATCTTCGCCAAGTGAAATGATTTTGGTAAAAAAAGGCCAAAAATCTGTTACAGCCTCCATGCCGGCAATGCAGACCAAGCTCTGACACTGGTCGTACAGGGACCGAACAGCCCGTATCGGAGGGTCCAGTACCTCCTACCCCCCCAAGCACACCCACAGGACTCCCCGGGGGACACGGTCGAACGCTTTCTTCAAGTCCACAAAACACAAAGACTGGTCGGGCGAACTCCAATGCAACCTCGAGGACAAGCACCGACCACCCTACGCGCACAGGTCCGGTCGGCCACCTCAACAATGGAGGCGCAGGCCGTGGTCAACGCAGACTCAATGTCCCCCGCTAACCCTAACCCTTCTGCCGCAGGTGGGAGTTAAAGCTCCTTCTGACAGGGGACCCTGCCGGACGTTCCCAGCAGACCCTCAAAATACGTTTAGGTCTGCCTGGTTGGAAAAAGCTTGAAGCCTCTTTGTGGACGAATCGTTCAATATTTGCCAAAGTCAGTCGAGTGTACTGAGTGTACCATAAAGTGCTCGTACCTTAAGTTTGCGCTCACAAGTGAAAGCAAAAAAAAAATATCTGGAAAAAGCCGCAAGTCAGGTCACCCGTATCGCAAGGCGACGCTGCATTGTGCATTGTTTTAGTGGACTTCTTAGTCCATCATGTAACAACCAGACAAAGGATCTTAAAAAAAAAATCCCTAAGTAGTTATTAGGGAGTACAGTATATGAATGTTTACATTATTTTGAATAATGTATGAAAATATCTATTTTTTGTGTACTATTTGCTTCTCGTGATTTAGATGACGAATAGAGCACATTTGATGATCAATTTATGCAGAAATTGAAGCTGTTCGAAATGGTTCAATACCTTTCCTCCCACTCGCAATTGGGGAGTGATTCCCGACTCCCCAATCTGTACAAAGGGATTTCGAGTCAGTCCGCTATATAAAAATCCCTCTCCAGTAATTATAAGGAGTAAGGGATGAGCGAATGATTCCCAACAGCACAAACACGTGCAGGCAAAAAAAAAGCCAGTCGGCTGAAATGAGAGCCCAAGGTTACGGCGCTTAAAGGAGGCGCCACGGGGAAAGGAAAGGCGGGCCACCTGAGCGAGAAGGCGGGGGGCTAGTCAGGAAGGACAAAAAGGGTCTTTTTAGGGTGGGGTCACACCATCCGCTCGGAGCAGGAATTCGGGTAGACAAAAAGTGACACCTTTTGGGGGGCGCGTGGCTTTTACTAGTGTCACCGGGCTGGCTTCTCTGTGGACTTTGGGGAAGGCGGGGGGGCGCGGGGGCAGGGCTCTGGTCCTCGGGGTCACGAGGAGCTTCCTCCCGCTCGTGGATCTCTTCCATCGGACATCGGTGGACACCCGACGCCTCCTTTCTGGAATCGGCCGCTCCGCTGCGGACACGCACGCACACGGCTGCTGCTTGACTATGTCAACTGGAAACGCCGCCGCCGCTTCTCGTGGGATTCTAGAGACCCCTTCGAACATTTCATTGCTTCGAGTAGACTTGGAATCGTCAAAAAAGAGTTGGCGCAAACAAGCACCACGTCAATAACAAATTGTCATGAATCAAATCACCAATAAATCATTTGTGAATGATGGAGGGTAACAATAGAGCAACAATCGTTTTCAATCCGTGTGCAACAGGATTCTTAATGTGTTGTGTTACCTCTTGACGACGGAGGACAGCATTTCCTTCCTGGTGACGGAGGCAGAGTCTCTCTTTCGTGCAGACGTTCCTCCGTTGGTGATGCACGCGTTGGCCGTGGCTCCCCCTGGAGGAAAATCGCAACGCTGACGACGGAACGGAGACTGTTCGACTCACGTTGTTGTACGTCGTCTAAATGCTTCAACACAACAAATTTGATCGGGCACCTGAAGAATGTACACGAGGAGGAGCGTGCGTGGAGAGGGGGAAAAAAAAAGAAAAGGCCAAACCGATGCAAACTGCACGACACCCGTCCATATAGCTACGAAAGTTAGAGTAAGCATGTTCTTAACAGTATTTGTTAAAGTAATTATATTGCAATAAGGTAATTTAATTACAGTAAGTTAGCACTCATTATTTTTGTCATGTTGTAATGTTGAGTTGACCTAAACTTATGTCAGTGGCCAATTCTTGTATGCCCCCGAGCGGTTATTGACGTTTTAAAGATGTTTTTAAGTCTTAAATTCGAGAGAATAATTTTGAAGCTACGTACTCAGTCCACAGTACACGAGTATAAACAATAAATGAACCGGTAATGTAAATAGACACACTGCTCCATCTTGCGATCGGATCGCTTATCGTTTTTTTTTTCAACTTGATCGGTGATCGGCCCCCTCATGATTGGTCGATGAAGTCGAAATCTGTACCTTGGTCCAAATGTATACCTCCTACCGATGATACTGCGCACCCCTACAACAGACAAAAATCCTTCAAAGAAAATGTCGATCTCGACGAGAAAAATCACGTACCTTTGGCTCCGTGCTGTTTCTTGGCGGAAGCGGCCGAGTCTTCTGAAGCGGCCAAACGGCGAAGAACATCGGCGAGGGCCGCCTTCATCACCGTGACTTCGTCTTCTTGCTGCTGCACGCGAAGCTCCAGGGCGCAGAGGCGGTCGTTCACGTCCGAAACGCTCACGCCCGACATGCTGTCGTCTGCACACAAACGCATATGCGTTCCCTCACCTACAGTGGACAGCAAGTCTACACACCCCTTGTTGAAATGTTTCTGTGATGGGGCAAGATTAATCCTTCCAAAACTTGTTCTACAATTGATGGGCTGTATAATTTAAAAATAAGACATACTTATTTATGATCAGGGAACTAAAAACGAACCAGCGAGATCATTTGGTTGCACAAGTGTCAAATCATCAAATTAATTGACAACTATTTTGATAATCAGTTGATTGTCTGGAGAAATTAGTTTCTTTATCCAAATAACAGATTAGGCGGAAAAACGATCGGCAGATTAATCGATTTAAAACAATCATTAGTGGGAGCCCGAGTAAAATTGCTCCTGATTGGCCGAGGAGTGAGTGGCACAAGGCTGTACGATGTTACGATGCGCTCGTTTTGTTGTCGTGCAGCAACTCGAAGGGGCGGTGCAGCCCCCTTACGAAAAAGCGCCGCGCAGTGACACGTGTAAAGCCGCTCGGTGTCTGCGCGGGCACACACACACGCGCAATCACGCCGACCCCCTCGCCCGGGCGAGAGCGACCTTTGACCCTCAGACTCACCCAGACTGCCGGCGCCGCCGCTGCCGAACGCCTCCATTTCCAGTCAGGCTGAGCCGGAGGAGGCCTGCCTGCGTTGCCGATGCCTCCCTAGTCCCCTTCGCCTTTCCGTCGGTGCTCCCACGGCCACGGTTCGCTACTGCTTTCCCGCGACGTGGAGCACGACGAGCCGCTCCTGGAGCACCTCGCGAGCGACGGACGCCGAGAAGAAGCCGCGGAAAGAAGAACGCCGAAGCCGAAACCGAAGCGACGGAGGAACAGGACGGACGGACCGAGCGACGCTCACTCGCGCTTCCGACTCCGCCCGCGGGGCTGCGCGCGCACCCCGAGGACGGAAGGAAGAAGGGGGAGGGGCTTCCGGTTCGCTCCGGACGTCGCTTGCTGGGCGGCGGCGCCCCCTGTCGCTCGTCGGAGGTCAACAGCTCTTCTTCCCCCTTTTTTCCATTTCCGGATCGGGCTGCCACCCACCTTGATACTGGTCGCAGGTTGGGAACCGAAGTCAGGCGAGCGAACGAGCGACATTTCCTCACAGACTTCCTATTCATCGGATTCAACGACACACATCGTGGAAAAGTGACTTTTATTTGTTTGTATCGAAATACAGTGGCTATCAAAAGTCTACACACCTCTGTTTAAATGGCAAAAAAAAAAAAAAAAGACCAAGATCATTTATTATCCATTGCCTAACCCGGATGAATAAAGGTTAAATAAATACAAAAATCCACCTAGAATGTGACAGTTCAGAACACACTTTCCCACATGCGTTTGGGGGATTTCCAGTGTGGTTTAATTTGCCTCCGTCTTGCCACCCTACCGCAGGGCCCAGATCGATGAAGACGACAGGAGATTGCTGGACTAAACAGCCAGTACTTGCCAGACATTTCTGAAGCATCCATTTTCCATACTGATTATCCTCACTCGGGTCACGAGGATGCTGGAGCCTATCCCAGCTATCTTCGGACGAGAGGCGGGGTACACCCTGGACTGGTCGCCGGCCGATCGCAGGACACATTAAAACAATTTAGAGTCTTCAATCAACCTACCGCGCATGTTTTGGGGATGTGGGAGGAAACCGGAGTACCCGGAGAAAAGCCACGTAGGCATGGGGAGAACATTCAAACTCCACACAGGCGAGGCCGGATTTGAACCCAGGTCCTCGGAGCTGTGAGGCGGATGTGCTAACCGGTCGCTCACTGTGCCACCCTAATCTTTTCGTCCATTTTTGCCATATTTGCTGCACTTGACGATGGCTTCCCATGAGCTCACCACTTGTGGGAGGGGCCGTAGGGGCCAGGTGCAGTGCGAGCTGGGCGGTGGCCGAAGGCGGGGACCTCGGCGATCCGATCCCCGGCCGCAGAAGCTGGCACCAGGGACGTGGAATGTCACCTCTCTGACAGGGAAGGAGCCCGAGCTGGTGCGTGAGGTCGAGAAGTTCCGACTAGATATAGTCTGGGCCTGGGCTCTGGTACCAGTCTTCTTGAGAGGGGTTGGACTCTCTTCCAATCTGGAGTTGCCCACGGTGAGAGGCGCCGAGCAGGTGTGGGTATACTTATTGCCCCACGCCTGTACGTTGCGGTTCACCTGGGCGGACGAGAGGGTAGACTCCCTCCGCCTTCGGTCGGGGGGGATGGGTCCTGACTGTTATTTGTGCCTATGGACCAAACAGCAGTTTAGAGTACCCACCCTTTTTGGAGTACTTAGAGGGGGTGCTGGAGAAGCGCTCCTGCTGGGGACTCCATCGTTTCAATGATGAAACAAAAGCAAATAAACGTTACGCAATAAGACACGGAAGCGAGCGACGCTGTCCTCGTCAAACCTTCGGAAGACGAGCGCTACGTACTTGCGTACCGATTCATGCGAACGGAGGGCGACTAGTTTGATATACACTTCAGCGGCGGCTTCAGGATAATCCCTCTGCTTTCATGGATGATTCCAGAAATCAGAATATTTATGGTGGAGAGGCCAAAATCAGAGGATTTGGATAATATCGAGTTCAAACAATCAATCATCAAAATAGTTGATTCATTTGATAATCGATGAGTTCTGGGTTAAATCGTTGTTGCACCTCTACCCTTATCAAATGTCAGCCATGAGGTCACAGCACAAAGTATTATGGGTAATGAACAAGACTACACAGTATGCATGTATAAAAAGTTTCTTTAATATATGTAACACTCACTCACATTGAGTCACATTTAGTCAGCGCTTCAGGAATCCAGTGTAAAAGCAACAAGTCATGTCACCCTCCACTTCCTGTTTGTCTTTTAAGGTCTGCAACTTTATTTGAAAGGACGACGTCACGTGACATCAGTCTGCCGTCACGCGCTACGAGCGAAAGCCTGAACACAGAAAAAAGGCAAAAAAAGCTGCAGCTCAACTGTCAGCAGCGAGGCGGCGCTGCAGAGCTGAAGCAAAGTCCTCTTCTCCATCGCCGTCAAGGCCGCAGAGAAGAAACAAGGCGGGTTCAGTAGGACAATCGCACTTTTTGAATGTCCGAGATGAGCGACCTGGCCAGGTAGATGCCCACCACCTGATGGACACGACACGTACGTTACACATCATACTGCATATCGAGGAGAAAAGAGGGCTGGGCCGAATATGGCCTTAAATGATTGTATTTCTTTCTTTATTTACAATTTGAGCAAATTCTTTTCTTTTTTCTTTTTTTTTACCCTTGGCTTGCTTGTAAGAAAAGAAAAGGATAATGACACTATTCAAACCAAATTTTGCTTTCCGTTTTTTTCCCCCCAAGCAACCAACCCAATCCTAATAAATTTCCATTTTTTCCCCCCTTGAGAACACAACACGTCATTTATGGGAGGAGGGCCAGGGGGTAATGGCAGACGCAGTTGCAGCCCCAAACTAAGTACAGGAAGTCCTCGACCTACGACCTACGACCTCAAGTCGTAGCCTTATTTGACATCATTTTTTGGAATTCAAATTTGGCAGGCTTCTTCAAAACACTTCTCTGCGACGTGTCAAATGGAGCATTTTTTTTTTTTGCGCTCTATAGTTCATCCGACAGTTTTGGCAATAAAAAGGTTCTTAATCGACCACGGCTCGCCTCTGTGTCATTGTGTAAGCAGACGCTCCGCTATCTTGTCCGTCCTTTTGCCGTCGCAGGGTTCGGGCCTGAGGATTTACGGCTGCTGGTTTGCTAGCGTTAGCGCAGGGGTCACCGACGTGGTGCCCGCGAGCCTGTTCTAAAAATAGCTCACTAGGCGATAGGGCATTGTGATTTTCTAGGAAAATTGTAGAAGTGATCATTTGAGAATGCAAACACTGGCAGACATAGAAATCAAGTGTTGCATATTGATTCGTATCTGTTGTAGTGTGAGAAATCATGAGCATGATCGGTCTCTTCACAAAAAGGAATATCATTATTAACAACAACATTATTCAAGGTCATTTCAGCAAATTTGTGATTTCGGAAGCGTGTATCAAACTGGTAGCCCTTCGCATTAATCGGCACCAAAGTAGCAGCTCTCAGTTTCAAAAGCTTCGGTTGCCGTTGGCGTGCTTAGGTAGCGCTTATCGTGCTTTTCTTATCGTTCAGGGTAGACATGCAGATTTCGCAAGTGATCTTGATTACCGGTCGAATTGTTCGTCAAATATTGCCACAGCCTTGAGCTCATGCTGCAAAGAATCCCTCCGCGTCATTGGCTGCTATGGGCATCAAAGGAGAGCTTCAATGTCCAAATGTGACTTGACTTTTGGATGTTTTCGATTTCAGTCAATCGGCTGCTGATTCTGCAAATTCAGCCAATGACCACTTTCAGTTATTTCAAACCTGTTCGATATCTTGAAACACTGCCGTACGTAATCATCTGGAGCGGTGCATTTGCAGTTTATTTTGGAAACAAACTATCATCGCCATTGGGAGTTTTGTTGCAAAACATTTGACTTAACAGTTAATCACTTGAAAATTATGCTGACTGTCATTTGTTTCGACTATTGAGTAAAATCCTTTGCAAAATATCTTGGAACGCAGTGTGTGTGTGTGTGTGAAAATAGACGGTCCCAAGCTGGCCTTTGTGGCACTCGCTCTCACCTGCAGCAGAGAGATGACCACAAAGACAGTGGCGAGTGTGTAAAGATTTGCAGGTAACCAGTCCTCCAGCGCCGCAATGCAACCTTTCACGTGAATGTGATCCGGCCACTCGGCCTGAAACAGCAGCAACATTTTCTACAGCAACTTCCGTGAGAATCGCGAGGACAAAACAGGAAGTCACGTCACCTTGTCCTTGTTTCTCACGTCGTAGCCACACTGCGTGTTCAGCACCGAGTCCTGGAGAGCGCACGCACAAATGTGTGTTTAGTGTTCAAGTGATGTCCCCCACCCATCCGTGATGAAGGTGACGAAGACGAGCGGCGGACTCACGGCGGGGTCGGCGACGCAGCAGGAGAACGGAACCCCGCACTTCTCTCTGCTTTGATGCGTTCCTTTACAGCTGAAGTAAACGTTGACGTCCCAGTCGTCGGGTTCTTGCGCGCCGCAGCAGTGATTCTGCGGCACAAACACCGACCCGCATTTCTCACGGCGGGCCCGCCACGGATCCGGCGCGGCGAGCGGGCGGGACGGCTTACCGTCCTCTGCAGCGAGTCGATCAGGTTCTGCAGGTCGATGTCGTCTCGGTACGCCTTGACGTTTGCCAGGAAGAAGCCGTTGATCCATTCCCGCACCTGACTCTGGAAAACCACGGCCAGCACGGCGACCGCCAGCTCCACGAAGAAGATCAAGCCAATCATGCCGGAAAACTGACCGCAACGCACGCAAATCACATTTGCATATTGGAAACGTTTGGATTGTTTGAAACGGATACATTTCAAAGGCACATCTGCCTCACGGGACCGAGGTCGGGGGTTCGAATCCGGGTTCCCGCTTTCCCGTGTGGTGTTTGCACGTTTGCCCGCGCACCCGCCTTCCTCCCACATTCCCAAAACTTGCATTGAGGCTGCCGCACGCCGTGCGCGCGTGGCGTTCCGCAACCGTTTTCGTGAGCGGTCCATCGGACAGCCCCCGCTCTCGCCATGTAGCGACGAGCCAATCATAATGCACACAACGTTTCGCTCAAGCTAAAAATACATTTCCAGGATTGAAACCAGCGAGAGACAAAACGGCCTCCGCACCATAAAAACACACTATATAAAGTAGCCAAATACTTCCCTACATTTCTCATTTCTAAAAAGCGAAGCATGCGGCACGTAGCGCACCGACCCTTTCAAAGATCGCTTTTCTTCTCACCCATTGATTGCGTCTCTCGCAATCTTTTGATGGTTTCCTAAATCAAGTACAATATAGCACACGCGCAGCAGCATCAAGCGGCTTTTACAGGCTGGTCCAGATGTCCCATGGCTCAATGTTTTTGTTTTGCAATGGTCCGGTGCAATCGCATCAAATCACGTGCGACGGGCCTTAAGTCCATTTTAAGGCTTTCAAATGTCCATTGGTACGCATGCTCGTTTGGCTACAGGTACCCTGTAATTGGCCGGCACCCGGTCCAGGTTGGACCCCCCTCGCTAGTGATATACAGACCCTTTCCAAAAAATTGGAAGATCATGGAAAGGTTCATTTATTTCCATAATTCCATTCAAAAAGTTAAACTTTCATAGATTATGGATTCAGGGCCAACAATTTCAAGTGTTTATTTATTGTATTTCTTTTTACATAATTTGGGCTTCCAGCTCATAAAACCCACGAAATCAGGAATTCCAAAAATTGGAATACTGTGAAGAAATCAACATTTACTTCAGTTTTTGTGGGAGGAAAAAAAAGAAAAAGAAATGAGGGTCACATTAAATCCATCAAAATAGGATATGTTAATCTTCAGTACTTGGTGGGGAATCCCTTTGCTGGATGCGCCGTGGCATTGAGGCAGCAGCCTGCGGCATTGCCTGGGAGTTACGCAAGCCCAGATTTCCCTCTTGCTTGCTGTCAGCTCTTCTTTGTTTCTGGGTCTGGTGCCCCCCGTTTTCCTCTTGATAATACGCCACCGATTCTCAACGGGGCTTCGATCCGGCGAGTCGGCCGGCCGGTCAAGCGCTGTGACGACGTGGGCATCAAAGCAGGTTTTGGTGCTTCTGGCGGTATGAGCAGGGGCCAGGTCCTGCTGGAAGATGAAATCTGCATCTCCGTGCAGATCCTCAGCAGAAGGAATCATCAAGTGGTGGCTTTTGAAGCTGTGGCTCCCGCCTCATTCCACTCTTTCGGGATCTCTGCTCGATTCTTGAATCTTCTCTGAAGCCCACGGTCATCTCTTTTGCTGGTGCATCTTGAAGTCCTGCCACATTTTGTCCTTCCATTGATATGCTTGGACACAGCCCTGTGTGAACAGCCAGCCTCCTTCGCTTATGAACGTTTGTGGCTTGCCCATCCTATCAGTGATGGTCTTCTGGCCGGTTGTCAAGTCTGCAGTCTGAACCCAACTGAGACAATTGAACCAAACTGAAGCAATTGAATGATACCTGGCTCAACCTGTGCAGGTGCTTTGAGTTTAGTGCGTGGCACTCATTTTCAAACACTTCTGGCCTGCAAAATTTGGGCTGATTTCTTCACAGTGTTCAAATGTTTTTCAATTCCTGATTTTGTGGGTTTTTTGAGCTGGAAACCCAAATGATGTAAAAATAAACAAATATTTGAAATAACCCTAAAGGGATACAGATCTTCCTTTCTGCTTGACCTAACTTCCGATCTTCCAGCAGAAAGTTTCGGGACGTGGGAAAGTCGTGCAGCTTCCAGAGATGAGGGGAGAGCTGCCGCAGATAGTAGCAGAACCAACGGCAAGCGGCTGCGCTAGCAACACTGCTGAACTACGTCTAAATGCTTTGACAATAATGAGGAGTAAGACTTGTAGCACTTATTTATGAGGCGGCCGCCCGGTGGAGCGATACCACAGAACTCCGAGGCGGACACTCCATTAGGAAAATATTGGATAGCCGCAGCCGTAATTGCAGCACTACCGGATGCAGTTCTCATCTGTGACAGGTCTGTTTAATGTCACTTCCAAATAAAGTGAGAGAAAGTCGAATTTGACCTAGAATAACTGAAAACGTACGATATGGTGCTATATCGTTATCGTGACGTAAAATGATCCATATTGTGATACTTTTTTTTTTTCTTTTTTTTTTTCTCCATATCGCCCAGCACTAACTCTCACCCACAAGGCTCGTGAGGACAAGCCGTGGAGAAAATTGATGGATGAATCTTGAAACGTGTATCTTCAATGTACACATTTTCCTGCTGGTTTCAATGTAAATATTGAAACGGCCATTTGCAAACGTTGCCATTCGAATGCTTTCGTTAGCACGTACAAACTTCAGCAGGCAGATGTTTTCTCGGAGTGCTCCCACACACCCCGCAAATCCCAGGATGAAAGTGACGGCGCCCACCAGCAGTAGCAACCACACCGGGTCCAAACCGTGTAGACGGGTCACCTGCGTCAGGTCCAGCAGGACCCCCTGAGCAAAAAAGACAAAAAAGGAGTGGCTGTGATCCTTAGGGGATTGAACGCCGTGCGTTTGCGCGTTTTGCTTTTACCTTTTCGCTCCACGCCCAAAAACCCACCGCGATGAAGACCACGCCAGCCAGCTGCAAGACAACACACCCGGTCACACGCAAAGATGAGAAGAACAATTACGCTGCTTTGACGCTTACCTCTATCCCAAACAGAAGGAGTCAACGATTACAATCAGCAGAAAAAAAGAAGAAATCTTCTTTCTGTAAGTCGTCTTGACTGAGAAACATTAACCAATGGCGGCATGAACTTGGTTCAAGTTTTCACGGTCTGAAGTTCAGTCCACGACTTGCTTTAGTTTACGTCCGTCACTTAATCGTTCGTGGTGGAGGCCTTCTAGGGGCAAACTCGGCCGGGGCCTGTCGCGCCTGGCAGGGTCACCCAGGGCAAACAGGACCTAAGTGAGGGACCAGACAAAGCAGGGCCATGAACCCGCTGAAGACACCGGTCACGGGGAAGGTCAGCGGGAGTCAGTGTGGGGGTGGGGGGGGTCTCCCTTCCCGTGGGCTGGGGAGCCGGCTTCCCTGGGGAGCCGGGCGCATCGTGAGCCGGCTACAGAAGCTGGCTCTCGGATAAAGGTTGGAATGTACAGTGGCCCCCTGCATACTTGCGGTTCGGCCCCTGCGGATTCATCTACCCCCCCCCCCATCTTTTTTTCATGGAAAACACTGATTGGCGTTATATTTTGGGGGTTAACAATAATAATAATAAGAAGAAGAATTGAAAAAAACATTTTTTTTCCAGTGTGATGAAATGGCGTCAACTATTTGCGAGTTTTCGCTTTTTCCCTGCATCACAAAAACCTGCCATTTGAACTGCGGTGTGTCAACTTTTGCTATCCACTGCGTGTCTGTGGGGAGCACCTGTTCCACCTGACAGGATGTGCATGACAACACTTCCTGTTTCAGGTTTGACAACACACTGAAAGAGGAAGAAGGAGAAACTCACCCAGAAGATGATGTTGTAAGTGAACATGAGGTATTTGTAGCAGCAGCTGACCTCTGCGTTGTCATAGCGATAATAATACATCTGGTAAACAAACATGCATAGGAATATGAATAATCATGAACAAAAAAGGACTTGGGGCTCAAATGTTTTATGAAGGCTTCATTACGATTCATGACTATTGGCGCTTAACACCTGAAGTTACAAAGTTCTCAAGCTGACGGCTCTTTTGACAGCTCAGCGGAATTGAGGATCTTAATGCCATTGTTCATGTCGCAAATCGGCCCCAATTTTCTTGCCTACAAATCAATGTCAATCATGTGGAAACCTCGACTCTTTGGTAGAAAAATGCCCGTATGTTAATCAAAGTAGTTGAAATGTGATGTTTAAATAGGCCATTTTGCATCCGTGTAGTTTTCCATCTTGTCCGAATCCGATGACCGAGTGATTTTCGATGGCAAAATCAAGGAACATTTTCATCTTTGTCAGAACCACAGAAAATCTCACCTTAATTGATCATTTCAAAAACGAGGTGGTAAAGGGAGTTACCTTGTGCCAAACAATGAGAAAACACGATTTTGGTGGACCTCCGCTTATTCCACATGCCTGACATCCGGCACAGCCAAATAGAAAGAAAATGGCGGCTGCTTTTCTGGATTT
Organism: Phyllopteryx taeniolatus; assembly: GCF_024500385.1. Lineage (NCBI taxonomy): Eukaryota > Metazoa > Chordata > Actinopteri > Syngnathiformes > Syngnathidae > Phyllopteryx > Phyllopteryx taeniolatus. Next base: position 29,335,380 of record NC_084512.1, read on the forward strand.
AGTAACATACCTACTAGAATATTCATTAGTCAAACTTAGCTTTGAAATGCCACCGCCACCCTCCTCCATCCCTCCACCTGTGCCCGCCCGGATGGGACGTTGGCCACCCTCGCCCTCAAACTCCCCACAGCCTTCTCCCCCTGAAGCAGGGGTGTCAAACTCATTTTTGTCGCGGGCCACATTGTATTTACGGTTTCCCTCAGAGGGCCGCTAGGACTGTGAAACCACAAAAATCTTCACCCCCTCATTTTTTATTCCCCCCCCCCCAGCCGAATCACCTCATCATATTACACCCGAAATTTAGAAACTAGTTTTCGAAGCAGAAATCAAGGGTAATGGGTTTTTCAACTATTGTTCATATTTGGTAACACAAAAATGCGTGCAATATCTCAATGTTATGGAAATTTTGGTCCCGATTTGAACAAGAATCATGGAAGTTGACGCACATGATTTGCCTTCGCGGGCTGGATCTGGCCCCCGGGCCTTGAGTTGGACACCGGTGCCCTAAAGCTTTGGAAATGTCTCCTTCCTCAAATCCGCGATGCTGAAAAGAAGAAACTCCTCTGGCACCCAAGACATACAATGAATCACATGAAAACACCGAAAGAGATTGGAATTTCACCTCCCCTCCCCTGCGTCCTTGTTTTATTACCAAGTGTCCTTGGGTCCCTTGCAAAGCTCTACATCAAACTTAGAATTACTGGAGTTCTTGTCAAGCTGACTTTGTTCGATGCTCACCGGAAAAGGCTAACGTTAGCAAAGCTAGCTGCCAAGGAGAGGAAGTCGGTGAAGGAAAAGGAAAGGAAAGACGCCGTCGTCGCTCTCACCTCTGTTCCCCAACAGCAACTTGGCGAGAATATTTGCTGCTTTTGCTATCAGGATGACGACAAACGAGCCTTTTCGACTCTTTTCGACGGAAGTTTGCTCGCAAAAGAAAAGTTCAAGTCGCAAAAGAGTTGGCCAAGAATTCTATAATAGTGGGCGAAACACAACATAAATAATGCGGCTGACCAAAAAAACACTAATTTGGAACTCGAAACGAGTCTTTTATCAAATTCATCAAGAAAAACGAGACGACGAACAAAAACAAACACGTTGAAGACGCTTCTTGCGCATCTTTGTGACGCAGGCAAACGGCACTTAGTGCCCACTACCGCCACCGTGTGGCTGGGAAGGGCGGCCAGTTTTTCCGCCATGAAGCCGTGAATAGGAACGGGTGGAGAGGCCAGCGCAATGAAGCGGCCTGGCTCAACCACGTGCCTATATAGCGGCCATAGGTTCTATGTTCCCATAGAAATGAAGTCGTAACATTCCAATTCCAAGATCCCTTGTGGTAATTGTACGCCACCGTATGCAGCACAATGTACCGGCATCGTTGGTCATTTGGTTTTCTTGCCGTATACGCACGTTGAATGCGCTGACGACTTCGACCTCCTTAGTTTAGCTTCACAGTAGCCACGGAGTTCAAAATGGCCGCAAACGAGCTACCGATACATTTCAAGTTATTCATGTGACATGAAAATTCACCATGTTATCCAATTATAACAATATGAATGTTTCAATGCTAAAACGATAATGACAGTATCATTTTTATGGAAAATTATATGAACAACTTATATGAACAGAAAAACAGACAATACAAAAGAAAAGCGGAATTTGAGGAATTTTAAAAACAATCATTTGTACGTTTTGTTGTTGTCTGTTTTCAAAGTTCATTATTGGACTCATGTATTCCTTCTCAAAAATTCAAGAGATTTTGAATGACTCAATTTGACTGTGGCTATGAAATTTCATAAGAATGTTATACATTTAATAATTCAAGACTTGTTTAGCCATTTCAACATTAAAGGCAACCTTTTCACCAAACTTTAGATTATATTTACAAGAAAATGTATATTTCTTGTAAATTAACTAACTAACTCTATATCCATCCATGCATTTTCTTCCGCTTATCCGAGGTCGGGTCGCGGGGGCAGTACCTTCAACAGGGAGGCCCAGACTTCCCTTTCCCAGCCACTTCATCCAGCTCTTCCGAGGGGATCCCGGGCCAGCCCAGAGACGTAGTCTCTCCAGCGTATTCTGGGTCGCCCCCGGGGTCTCCTCCCGGTGGTACGTTCCCGGAACACCTCACCGGGGAGGCGTCCTAATCAGATGCCCCGGCCGCCTCAATGTTGAGGTGGAGCGGCTCTACTCCGAGCCCCTCCCGGATGACCGAGCTTCTCGCCCGTTCTCTAAGGGAGAGCCCAGACTCAGCATAACTGCCATCCAAGATTCAGTCACACAAGACCCTGAACCAGCGCCACGGGAGGTGTGTTGTTTGGCGCTGTGGCGTTTGGCTCTACCTAACTTTTAGTGTGATGAGCACCAACAAAAAACCATCCTGCAGATCCCCGCTGAGTGATGAACACCTCAGATGTGTTCTGAGAATGGCCACAACAAAACTAACACCAGATTTTGATGCATTGGCAAAAAAAGGTGAGCAACAAAACAATAGTGTTCCCTTTAAAAGTATATCCAAGTATTAACACGACAATGCTTTTTTGGTTTCTTTATTTCTTAAACGGAAATATCTGGTCCTGGCTTGGCCCGCCTTCAAATCTTAAAAGTCAATGTGGCCCCTGAGCCAAAAATGTTCGCCCACCCCTGCACTCGACAAAATGTCACCGAATACCAATACGTAAATAAGGACGACGTCGGCGTTTCCGGTGGAAAGGTCCGACGGCACAAGAGTTTCCGCTGTCGACACGCTACAAGCGGCCGGGACGCCATCTGGCTGAAAAATAGCCTCATAACCCCTCCTCGAATGAAATCGGTCTCGTAAATAGTTTGACGTCGCTACTTTACCAGGTGAAAGTGTCAAGAAAAATTGTGACTTTTCAGGGACGAGGAGACCAGCCAACGCTGCGTTGCATTTAGACTTTGATCCCATTTCCCACGCGGTCACGACGCGCTTACATGCCGAGCGGAAGTTGGCACACCACCTTACGCTCACTGCCGGAGTGCTGCGTGCATGCATTGAGTCTGTTGAATGCGATCTTGTACGATATACTGGCCGGAAGCCACAAATGGGACAGGCTTATTGGACCTTCTGCTAGCTAGGGGAAGAGCATTTCGTTGCTTGTCTCCAGTCGCCACATTTGCTATTTATTGGGTTATTTTATATTTTATTTAACCAGGAAAACCTCATTGAGAGTGTCCTGGATCCCAGTCAAACATGAGTCTCGATTTGACTTCAACTTGTCACGGTTAGCAGATCTGCCTCACCGTTCTGAGGTCGCGGGTTCAAAGCCGGCCTAGCCTGTATGGACTTTGCATGTTCTCCCCGCGCCTGCCTGGCTTTTCTCCGGGTACTCCGGTTTCCTCCCACATTTCCAAAAACATGCATGCTAGGTTGATTGAAGACTAAATTGTCCGTAGGTGGGAATGGTTGTGTGTTCCGAAGTGCCCTGCGATTGGCGGGCGACCAGTTCAGGGTGGAGCCCACCTCTCGCCCGAAGCCAGTTTAGACAACCGCGACCCCCGTGAGGAGAAGCGGCTCCGAAAATGAACGAATGGATGGATTCTAACTTTACATTTAAAGAATTGCCATTTTCTACAATAAGTATTTAGTTGGCGGCACGGTGGACGACCGGTTAGAGCCTCTGCCTCACAGTTCTGAGGCCCCCGGTTCAATCCCCGGCCCCGCCTGTGTGGAGTTTGCACGTTCTCCCCGTGCCTGCGTGGGTTTTCTCCGGGCACTCCGGTTTCCTCCCACATCCCCAAAACATGCGTGGTAGGTTAATTGAGGACTCTAAATTGCCAGTAGGTGTGACTGTGAGTGCGAATGGTTGTTCGATCCCTCAGGCGGCACTGCATCACAAACAGACATCAATGTGTAAAAGATATCACCGGATGGGCTCAAGAACACTTCAGAAAACCAATGTCAGTAAATACAGTTCGGCGCTACATCCGGAAGTGCAACTTCAAACTCTACTATGCAAAGCAAAAGCCATTTATCAAGAACGCCCAGAAAGGCCGTCGGCTTGTGGACGTCGTGTCCTCCGGGCCAAAGAGGAAAAGAACCATCCGGACTGTTATGGACGCAAAGTTAAAAAACCAGCATCTGTGATGGTATGGGCCTGTGTTAGTGCCAATGGCATGGGTAACTTACCCATCTGTGAAGGCACCATTCATGCTGCCATCCAAGCAACGTCTTTTTCATGGACGCCCCTGCTTATTTCAGCAAGACAATGCCAAACCACATTCTGCACGTGTTACAACACCGTGGCTTGGTCGTAAACGAGTGCGGGTACTAGAGTGGCCTGCCTGCAGTCCAGACCCGTCTCCCATTGAAAATGCGTGGCGCATTATGGAGCGTAAAATACGACAACGGAGACCCCGGACTGTTGTACACCGAGCAAGAACGGGAAAGAATTCCACCTACAAAGCTTCAACAATGAGCGTCCTCAGTTCCCAAACGTTTGTTGAATGTTGTTGTAACACAGTGGGAAACATGAGCCTGTCCCAAATCTTTCGGAACGTGTTGCAGCCATCAAATTCTAAGTTGATGATTGTTTGCTCAAAACAATCAAGTTGATGAGTTTGAACATGAAATATCTTGTCTTTGTCGTGTATTCAATTCAACATAGGTCGAACATGATTTGCAAATCATTGTATTCTGTATTTTATTCATGTTGAACACAACGTCCCAACTTCATTGGAATTGGGGTTGGACTTTCTGGGCAAAGTCTTCTTCGTTCAATAAATGCAGCAATAAACTTCCAAACACCTTTCTTGGAATTTGAGTTGTGTCCAGCTTTCAGAGTGCTATTAATGACACCGTGATCTGTCAAGGGGGCTGCAAATATTGACACAGATTCTGTAACAAGAATCTACAACTTCAGGAGACACCAACCAAAAATGTATTCTGGATCTTGATCGGCCATTTGCTTTTATCCAAGAAAATTGCCTGCTGTGTGGATTTATCTTTCCCCAAATCAGTAGAGTCCGTAAAATGGATTGCCGTCTCAAATTCTGTTCCCCAAATTGATTCCAAACACTCGGTACCATCCATCCATCCATCCATCCATCCATCCATCCATTCTCAACACCGCTTATCCAGTTCAGGGTCGCGGGGCGCCGCAGCCTATCCCAGCCGACTTGGGGCGAAAGGCGGACTACGCCCCGAACCGGTCGCCAGTCAGTCGCAGGGCACATCTAGACACGCACTCACATTCGCAAGAGGGAACTGAACCCACGCTGCCCGCACCGAAGTCAGGCGAGTGCACCGCTACACCGGCAGTGACCAAACCGAGTATCAACATATGCAATTTAAGTATTGAAGTCCAGGCGTCATAAACGGAAATAAAAGGCATGTTAGTAGTAAAACTAAATATTGTCTGCGATAGCGGCGGGGGGGGGGCGATTACTATTCGCGTACGTAGTCGATCAATAATTAATAGGAGAATCGATTGTAAAAAGATTCAATAGTGACAGCCCTACAAAGGAAGTGAAATTGGATCATTTCTTGCAGCAACACTGGATGGACGGACAGACGGACAGATAATGACAGCTAGCTGGGTGGATTTTCCCACGATGGCCGTGCGCCCCGCCCCCAATTAACGTAAGGCCGCTTACGGGCTCAGCTAATCGGCTCGGGGGTTTACGAACTGGCGTCGGCCACTTTGCGCAGCGAGCGGAGTCGCCGACTTAGCGCCGGACAACTTGTGAGCTGTGGCCGCGAGCGACGGGAGCCCCCTCGGCCCCCCGCCACCGTCTCCTGGCCTGACGGATGCGGAGGCTGAGTTAGCGTAGCCGCAAATTCCAAGCGCAAAGGTTGGTTTTCCGCCACGTCAAGATGCCCTTCATGCCGGTCAAGTTCAACCTGCAGAAGCGGGTCAAGCTGGCCCAGGGTCTGTGGATCCTCTACTGGACGTCGGTCCTGGTGGGAGTCCTCCTCTTCGGCCTGGGCGTCTTCTTCAAGGTGGAGCTGCGCAAGAGAAGCGAGCTGATGGACGAGAGCGAGAGCCACTTGGTGCCCAACCTGCTGATCCTGGCCGGGCTGCTGGCCTGCGTCCTCAACGCCTTCGGGGGCAAAGTGTGCCACGACTCCCTGGACCCGCTCAAGTACTCCAAGTGGAAGCCCTTGCTGAGCAGGTTCCTGCTGCTGTGCTGCGCTTTCAACGTTTTGCTGCTGCTGCTGGCGCTGCTCTGCTTCCTCATGCAGTTCGCCATCTACCTGACGCTGTCCCAAGGTCTGAAGAGCAGCATCCGCTTCTACAAGGACACCGACACGCCGGGACGCTGCTTCATGAAACGCACTCTGGACTTGACGCAGATCGAGTTCCGCTGCTGCGGCAACGTCAACTTCAGGGACTGGTTCGAGGTCCAGTGGATCAGCAACCGCTACCTGGACATGAGCAACGACGAGGTCAAAGAGTGAGTCCCGGCCGCTAAACCGCCACTCTCTCGGGAAGAAACGAGCGATTATCGCTGAGCAAATACGATGCGGAGATTGCGTGTTTCGGCGTACATCTGAGAGCTAATGAGAACGAGGTCAGCGGAGGATGAAGAAGGATTAGAAGGGGAGAGTTCTCTTAAATCTTTAATCTGGCACTGTGAGATCTTCGGCGACATGACAAGGTCAATGACGTCCCGAGGCGGCCTCGCACGCTCCGGGCCTCGTGTCCGCGCTGCCGTTGAGGGTTCCGCTGGCTGGCGAACTGAAATGTCGTAATGTGCACGCGGGCTACTTGAAACCGGATTGCTTTTTGCTTCCGCCACATTTCCCGCGGATGCGTCTCAACTCTCGCGTGGAACCTCACGTTTGAAATTTGGCCGGTACGCTCACAAAGAGAATCGGGCTCTTTTTGTCTTGGAAGACGATCCTGCGGTCTGAGGTGCGTTCGAGTGGCTTTGTCCCGCTGACAATCTTGAATATGAAATGTTCGATATTTACCACCCAAAATGGTGCGTTCGCGTGGGGAAGCCGGCGACTCCTCAGTCACGACTCTGTGAATTGTGACGTGACACATTTGTTTGCCACCGCACACGCCAGCCACAACGAGATCGTAGCGTCAGGTATGCGTGTCGTTCCAAACGCACAGCCGGCCGCGCTCGACCCGTCAGTCGCAGCGGCGCCGCGTGATCGCTCGCTCGTCTCAAAACAATCAAAGACGACAGAGAGAAGGCTACCGCCTAAGCGAGTCACCCAAAACACAAGGGGAAGAAGCGTGCGTCGTGCCGTGCCGTGCCGTGCCTTTCCGATGCAGAATGAGGCTGCCGCAGCAGCTTTCGGACCTGCTTTTGACACGTAGCTAGCGTTAGCTGCCGTATGTCAGGTCAACAATTTGCAGACGATGAAGAGAAAGTCCACAGCAATCAGTGCAATGATAGAGACAGAGAGAGAAGACGGGGGTACCGGCAGAGGCTTTGTGAGGAGGGGGAGGTACTTGGTTTTTCTCAGTCGTCGTTTAATCAAATCAAATCAATGTGCACCTTTCGATGAAGGTATGTCTTTTTAGGGAAAGGATAACGAGCCTGTTTTAAAAACAATGAGTCACCTAACAAATACAACAACAATATTTTGGTGCAACTCATTCGATCCTTAGTAACACGAAGCGGAAGAAAATAAACCGGATTATATCAACGGGGGTTTTCTTAAGTCTTTCGGATTGTTTTCTGCTCGCCTATTCTAAAATCCCGAAATCAGGGCTTTGAGTTTTGGCGTGCCCCACCTGGAAAGCTTTCTGAGGCACCCCGGTGAAGCGGAATGTAGCCAATCAAGAAGCAAGCTGCCTGACGACGCTAAACGACCCTTTCCTAGCCGATGTCGCTTCGTCTTTTTTGACGACATCTCCGGTCTTCTTTTCCGTTTTGTGTGATCACACGAGATTTCGGTCTTAGAGGACAAGATTCGAGATCAGTGGTGGGACCAACAAAGTTTGTGTTTAAACCAGGCCGAAGTCTCACAGTCAACCTTGCAGACTGCAATAGGAGCTTGTGTCACATGATCACGAGTGGATATGCCGTGTAGAATGACGTACACGTTGGCATATATGCACACCGGTAGGTAGGTATATGTATACACGTCCGTATATGCACGAAGTTCCTTAAACCCCTAAAAAAATGCCACGGGATGGCACCAAAGTAATACGTGTACAGCGAATAGGCGAGCGCATAGTCGTCTCGGAATCTGGGGGCTTTCACCGTACGCGTGCATTTCCACGACAGCCATACGCGCTACGTGACGCCGTGCTGGCCTTTGCCTTGCAGTCGCGTCCTGAGCAACGTGGACGGAAAGTTCCTGATGGACAGCGTTCCGTTCAGCTGCTGCAATCCGGGATCCCCTCGGCCGTGCATCCAGCACCACCTGACCAACAACTCGGCCCACTACGACTACGACCACCGCACCGAGGAGCTCAACATCTGGACGCGGGGCTGCCGCGAGACCCTGTTTTCATACTTCAGCAGCCTAATGACCAGCATCGGCGTGCTCATCAGCGCCACCGTTCTGCTGGAGGTGAGAGTGGCGCTCTTTTGCTCGGATTTTGGGGTGGGGTGGCCAAATATCGCAACGCGTTATTAGGATTCCCACAGCGTTTCTCGGCAGGATACGCCCTGCTCCAATATTACTGGCTTCGGGACACGCGCCGCTGCGCTGCGATTGGCTGCTGTATCCCTGTAGAACATGCCCTACTGTTTCCAGACGGGAGAAGATATTCCTATGTTTCCCACTAACCCTAAACCACCTAAGCCCTAACCCTTGACCTCAACCTAACACACTTTGTTGTTTTGCTCTTGTACAAACGTGATCCATGTTCGGGAGGGTCATCTCGTTACGTCTGCGTAGCCTGCCCTTCCCGCCACGCAGGAGCCAATCATGTTGCAGCAGGGCATCTCCTGCCTAGAAACGCTGTGGGAATCCTAATAACGCGGCCGCGACTAATTGTTTGTTTGTTTGTGTGTGTGTGTGTGGGGGCGGGGCGTTGATGCTGATGGAAACTAATGGCAGAGCGGTTCCCTGGGGGTGCTGACGGACTTTTTGCGGTGCAGAAAAGAGTCGTCGACGTGCGGGCTTTATGCCGATAGATGCTTGCACGCTAGGATCTCTGGGACTGACTGACAGGCGGGGTGGCCAACAAATTCATAGGAGCGGCCGTGGCCACCCCCTCACGGCGCTTAGTAACTAATCGGCTCGTTCGGCTTCTCGCCCGCAGTCGCCTCGGTCTAATCGATCGACCGGCCGGCCGATTACTTGAGAGATAAGCGGTTGGGAAAATGTTCAAGTGGATCGGAAGACGCGCGCTGAGGATCAGGAACTATTCTGGAAGCTTTAATCCCGCTTCCCGTGTCCAGATCAGCCTCCCGATGGCCTCAATACGCTTCGAACAACAAGCTTCTACTTTACTGACTGGATAGCGGGCGGAAATACGAGTACCGTTCTCTCCAAACTTCCTTCCACAACGTGCGTGTGCGTGTGCGTGTGCGGTGCAGTGTGCAGACATGGCGGGCTTGAAGTACCTGAGCACGGCTCTGGAGACCATGGCGGACCCCGAGAACCCCGAGTGCGAGAGCGAAGGCTGGCTGCTGGAGAAGAGTGTCAAAGAGACGCTGGCGGAGACGCTGGCCAAAATCAAGACGCTGGGCAAGTCCAACCACGTCGAGGAAGGAGAGGAGGCCGGCGCCTGAGACGCGCGCCCGCTGGCAGACGCACACGAACGCGCGCTGTAAATAACCACGTCACAAACATGGTGCGCCCTAAGATTGCATTGGGCTCTTCTTAGAGAACACGCCATCACTTTTTTTTAACCTTTGTAGTCAAAAATACACACACTGTAAATAGATGCATCACAAACAAGATGGATGAACAGAAAATCATGTTCAATTCGCACGACTTTTTCTAACCCGGGCAGCCAAATACACGAACGCACTCTCACACACGCACACGTGTCGACATTTTCAAAGTTTTTCTTTGCTCCTTCTAACGGTTGTGATGTTTTGTTGTCTTGCAGAGATTTTAGTCCCAAAAAGTATAAAGATAGGATGATTGACATCCAAGCGTGTCACTCATCTTTCTTGCTTGTCCTCGGTGTGCGTTGTGCGGCGAGACAGAAGTCCACCCTGGAGATTTATTTGTCAATTGAATGAATGGAATTGTAGAAGACTGTTTGTTGTTGTTGTTGTTTTTGCTGGACAAGCCGTCGGACCCAGGCGAGCGAGCCCAGCCTCTCTCCGGGAAGGGACAGCTGCCTGGGAGTCGTGCCGATGCAATCGCCGATGTGGCCGCCAGAGAGCGCTCTCGACTCCACTCCCAACTTCGAGAGGCGCAATCGGGCCCAAGCCTGACCGTCAACGGCTCCCTAGATTGGCAGTTTCAACCATAAACATCCCACACGCTACGATCCCAAAACGCTTTCATGCAGGGACATTTGCAAGATCGATTTCACTGTTGTGTACATTTGAAGGCAATTTCTATGAAAGAGAAGCATAGCAATCAGATGAAGGCTCATTGAATGTTGAGCCACAGCAAAAGAGGAACGATTGGATTTATAAAAGCCTCATATTGGAAGATGGCTAGCAGTGCGCACGTTTAACGTCGCTTTTTTAGGGGTTTTCATTGCATTATTCTTGAGTATTTTTGTAAAACATACGCACGGTTGCATTGTACTTCCTATTTCTATTCATGAGTAGTGGTTTTTAGCAATATCCAGTTGTACTTTCTGATACACAGTGGAACTTGATCGAATATGCAGTCTTGCGCTGTCCAATTGTAGTGTCGGGTAGTGGGGAGGCCTGCAGCTTCGGTTCCGCTGCCCCCCCGCCTACCACCGGTCGTGCTTATTACACAGACTCATCGCTGTGGTTCCCTTGCTTGATGCTCCACATTGCAAATCAACCATGTCGTCCGAGACGGTAGAGTAAGCTCCTCGTTCTTTTGCACACTAGACACTCTGTCTGTCGCCTACCGCTGAATGAATAAATGAATGATCTGCGTACTTGTACTTAGCCATTTTCTTAGCCAGTTATACTTCAAATGTTACATCGACCTGCGAAGGACAATAGATGTTAACTAGCCAATTACTATAATCTGTCAAACAGTAGTTCCATGCAAATGTTCATTCATATGCACTGTCCCTTTTTAAATAACTCAATTCTCAACTCGTGGATACAGCAGCACCTCAAAATACACCAACCGTATTTGCAATTTTGTCTTGTTTTTTTCGAGCGTAAAACCCGAACCCTCGATAGCGAGTACTACAAATAAAACCGGAGCTTGGACTTATTTGTTTAAAAAAGAAATAAGAATAGATGCTCATGCCAAGCTCAGACTGCACGACTTCTTTTGTCGCTCACGACAGTCGCTATGTCACATTAGCGGACGTGGCGTCATAAATCGCTTCCGTGTCGAGCGGCCGCAGTACGAGGACGACACCGAGCAGACGTCGCCGAGAGCCCAGAGCCCAGAGCCCGCGGTCCGAGGGGGCACGGGTCTTCGAGGAGACGGGACAAGCGGGTGCCAATCGGCCACGGTAACGGACGCACTTTGTGTCGCGGTGGCTCAAAGGGGAAAAGTTTGTGGGTGGCAGGCGGAGGGCACAACGGGCTGTCTGTCTCCCAAGCAGGTAAGGTGAGGTGACCGAGTCGCTAACACCAACGTTTGCTCATCGCTTCGAGCCAACGTTCGCTATAAACGCGAAGGGAAACAATAGGAAGGATTGGTATCCAGGGTAACCTCCATTTAGCAGACGAATAGGGCGAAGGGATCGGCCGTTCAATCCAAGCGCTTCACTTCCATCCAGTAGCCTAGCAACATACAAAACGGCTGGAAATAAATAGGAATAGCTGGAAAATGTGCCCCGGATAATGGGGAGCGCACGGCTAAAACGCTTCACTTCAATATCGTAAAAGTGTGCTCGATCGTCAGCAACATTGAGGTGGACATCTGTACCGGTGCTCACTTCTGCCTCTGAACATCTCAGATCGGCGCGATCTTTTTTATTTTATGGACGTTAAGCATTTTGTTTCTCCCTATGCCCACGATAAAAAAAAGTTTCACGCAGCCAAAACTCCATCGTCACCGATTTTGATGTGGACAGCTCTACCTATGCTCACTTACTTCAACCTTTGAAAATATAAGAACAATCTTGGCTTTATTTAGGATTTTAGAGACATTCCGCCTTTACCTGTATAGCGCTCCGGGGACAACGTTTAACATCCGTAAAATCCAAAATGTTGGCCCAAGCGTTCGGATATTTTCAGGCGTTGAAGTGGGCCATGAGTAGAGATGTCCGCGTAGATTTTGGGGATGACTGATGACGGTTTTGGGACATTAAGCTACATTAAGATTTTTCTTAGAGCGGGTGTCTATGGAAAACGATTTTAATAGATTCAGAAGGTAGAGAATTTTGAGCGCTGTTTTGGCTGCGCCGCTGGGAGAAAGTTGTTGCGGCGGCGAGTCGTGGGTCGCTTTCCTGAGCCGCCGTTAATGAATGGATGGATGCCTTACAGAAAGAAGCGCTTGAGAAAAAACAACTGCGTACTGAACCAAAGTCAGCATCGCACGTTTTACAGACGGGACACGACGAACACTCGAACAACCGCCATAGGTATGACTAGACGATCTGCACGGCTTCTTCAACAACTTCTTGATTTTCAGCAGAGCAAGCGGCGTGTCCTCATATGGTTTTGATCAGGATTGAAGACCTGACCACAGGACACACAATTTCCTTGTTCTGAAAGTGAGGAACTATTTCACTCTTAACAGTTTGCAGAAAGCTGGCTCTATTGAGTTTGTGGATTCCCAGCTGTCCTCCACGACTGACGCTGACAGAAATGCTCTTCCAGAACCTTTTGAGTTTAACGACATGACTAAAGGCCAACTTCTTACGGCGCAAATTCAAAGGTGTTTCCCTTGCAGGAAGTGGGGTTAGGGTTAGTTTTTCTTGCTCCGACACAAATTTCTCAGAGGCCTTGCCTGAATGACATTAAGTTTAGACAAAGAGCACTTAGCTGCTGAGCCGTATACTCCTGTAATCTACTACTGCTACTGATCGTAGCAGTGCCCCGTGGACCATGAACCCTATTTTCCGCACTCTAAGGGGCACTTAAAAGCCTTTCATTTTCTCAAAATCGACGGTGCGCCTCTTAACCCGGTGTGCCTCGTGTGTGCGCTCAGTTCCAAAATCTGTAAAAATCCACCGACATAGGGACGCAATACGTACACTACGTACGCTGGCAGCGATAAAACAATTAAGAACATACATAACGTAAAGCTACGTACAGTACGTACGCTTACCTCTGCCACGCTTCCGGTAGGTCTACTGTATTACCGGTATGCCGCCAAACAACATTTGTTTGGCTAAGGACCCCCGAAAATGGCATCAGCGAAGAGACATGCTCACGAGGCACAATTCAAACTAACAGGCTATCAGTTACACGCTTGCTATAGAGCAGCCGCGAGAGAATTCCAAATCAATGAAACTAGGAAGTGGAGGAAGCAGGAGAATGAACTGCGCCAAGTTAAGAAGACAAAACAGTTTCCGTGGCAACAAGGCGAGGTGGCCAGAGTTGGAAGACCAACTTGAAAAAAGAACAGCCGGGAGAAGCGTCTCTACAGTCACCATTCGACTGAAGCCAATAACGATAGCGCAAGACACGAAGATCGAACACTTTCAAGGAGGTCCGTCTTGGTGCTTTCGTTTTATGACAAAGCCCCGTCTCGCCATCCGCGCGAGGACGACCGTGGTGCAGAAACTGCCAGCGGATTACAAAGACAAGCTGACCCTTTTCCGCACCGACTGCAGCAACAAGATTATCGACAGAGAGATCCAGCCCAACCACATCGCCGACATGGACGAGGTCCCTCTCACTTTTGACATCCCCGTGAACCATATTGTGGAGAAAAAGGCCACCAGCGCGGTATCCATACGCAGCACGGGGCATGACAAGTTGGCTTTCACTGTTGTTCTTGGTTGCCACGGTAATGGACAGAAACTACCACCTATGGTCATTTTTAAGAGGAAGCCGCCGCCAAAAGAAAGGTTTCCAGCCGGAGTCATCGTTAAGGCCAATCAAAAGGGCTGGATGGACGAGGAGAAAACGAGAGAGTGGCTGACAGCTGTATGTAAAGAGACCGCATGTTCTCAATCCACGCATCACCATCTCTGTTGATCTGCGACTCCATGCGCGCCCATACCACCGCTACTGTAAAAAAACAAGGGAAGCAAATGAATTCGGAGCTTGCCATCATTCCGGGAGGACTAACAAAATAACTCCAACCGCTGGGCATCGGTGTAAACGGAGCGTCCAAAGTGAAGTTGCCAGCGGCGTGGGAGCGATGGATGAGAGACGGCGAACACACCTTTAGTAAGACTGGGAGGCAGTCCATTCACCATATGTGAATGGATTGTGAATGCCAGAGCCAAGGTATCCGCTTTGACCGTCGTCCGAGCTTTCGCAAAAGCCGGCATCGTTGCTGAACGGCCCCCGGCAACGAGACAGACTCCGACAATGATGAGAGGGAACCCGGCGTGTTTGATGGTGAAATTGCCCAGCTGTTCAATTCAGATACAGAAGATGAGGACTTCGATGGATTTGTGACAGAAGATTGATCAAAAAATAAAGTGAGTGTATTTTTAAATACGTAGTAGACCTGCACAGATTGGAGCGTCTTTGAAAATTCAGCTGGCAGCCCGGTCATCAAGGACGGTGACGAGTCTGCATATCGACAGGAAGCGGAGCGGCCGGAGCTGCGGTGCGGCCGACACGACCTGGAGCTGAACACGCTGAAGACTGTAGAGATGATCGTGGACTTCAGGAGGCATCCTGAAGACTGTAGAGATGATCGTGGACTTGAGGAGGCATCCTTCGCCAGAGCTGCCCCTCACGTTGTCCAGCTGCCTTGTGTCAACCGTCGAGACCTTCAAGTTCCTGGGAATTACAGTCTCTCTGGACCTGAAGTGGGCGACCAACATCAACTCCGTCCTCAAAAAGGCCCAGCAGAGGATGTACTTCCTGCGGCTTTTGAGGAAGCACGGCCTCCCACAGGAGCTGTTGAGGCAGTTCTACACAGCGGTCATTGAATCGGTCCTGTGTTCTTCCATCACAGTCTGCTTTGGTGCTGCTACGAAAAAGGACAAACTCCGACTGCAACGGACAATCAAAACTGCTGAAAGGATTGTCGGTACCCCCCTAGCCACCCTTGAGGACTTGCACGCTGCCAGAACTAAGACAAGAGCGTGCAAAATCCTCTCGGACCCTCCGCATCCCGGTCACCGGCTCTTCCGGCTCCTTCCCTCAGGTAGGCGCTATCCATCAATGCAAACTAGAACTAGCAGACATTCCAACAGTTTCTTCCCTCTTGCAATCAACTTCTTAAACAGCTAACCTCCAATTCCATTACAACATGCTGGCAATTTTTTTTATCTTGAGTTTGTTGTCACATTTCTGTGGGGCCAATGATGTATTACTCGTGCACTCACTGCAGTCGTCTCGCCACGCTGCACTATTTGCATTTCTGTTGTTGGCCAATACTGGCCACTCGTGCCAGAGTAGCATCTGCACCAATGAGGAGTATCTGCAACATTTGCACAATCGACATCGTCCCAGATGATCGCACTACTCGCTTGAAGTCTTGGCGCCCTTGGCACGACGCTCATTGCACCGGACTATTGCAATATTCGTCTTTCGAAGTGCTCTAAATGCTAGAGGACTCGGCATCTTTTTGCACAATTGTCAAAAAAAAAAGAAAAAATGTACCGACATTACCAGATAACCTTTAACCCTTTATTGCTCAGTGACTGTTTTTCTCAATGTCTTTCTGTGTTCTCTGTCAATTGAGCGTCTGTTGTCGTACTCGAGCGGCTCTGACTACCGGAGACAAAATCCTTGTGTGTTTTTTGGACACACTTGGCAAATGAAGATGATTCTGATTCTGGTTGCCTTGTTTTAGCATGCGTTTCGTTCTTACAAATAGTGCATTTAGTGTAATTATGACTTTACTAATGTGTTTGTGATATCCAGGTACGGATCAATAAATGAGAATATGGTAGAAAAGTTCATTTATTTCAGTACTCATACAACATGTAGATTCCTTAAACATTTGGGAAAATACTTACCAGAGGGCAAATTCCTGCCTAAAAGCATAATTTCCATTGTTTCTTGATTGTTTGTTTTAGAATATTTTAGTTTCTAGAGATGGCAAATTTAGGGTGTTTGTAGATCTGTCACGATAATTTTTCTAAGACGATATACAAGCCCAATTCCAATGAAGTTGGGACGTTGTGTTCAACATGAATAAAATACAGAATACAATGATTTGCAAATCATGTTCGACCTATGTTGAATTGAATACACGACAAAGACAAGATATTTCATGTTCAAACTGATCAACTTGATTGTATTTAGCAAACAATCATGAACTTAGAATTTGATGGCTGCAACACGTTCTGAAAAAAGCTGGGCCAGGCTCATGTTTCCCACTGTGTTGCATCACCTTTTCTTTCAACAACATTCAACAAACGTTTGGGAACTGAGGACGCTAATTGTTGAAGCTTTGTCAGTGGAATTCTTTCCCATTCTTGCTTGATGTACAGGTTCAGCTGTTCAACAGTCCGGGGTCTCCGTTGTCGTATTTTACGCTCCATAATGCGCCACGCATTTTCAATGGGAGACGGGTCTGGACTGCAGGCAGGCCAGTCTAGTACCCGCACTCTTTTACTACCAGGCCACGCTGTTGTAACACGTGCAGAATGTGGTTTGGCATTGTCTTGCTGAAATAAGCAGGGGCGTCCATGAAAAAGACGTTGCTTGGATGGCAGCGTACGTTTCTCCAAAACCTGTATGTACCTTTCAACATTAATGGTGCCCTCACAGATGTGTAAGTCACCCATGCCATTGGCACTAATACAGCCCCATACCATCACAGATGCCGGCTTTTGAACTTTGCGTCCATAACAGTCCGGATAGTTCTTTTCCTCTTTGGCCCGGAGGACACGACGTCCACAATTTTCAAAAACAATTTGAAATGTGGACTCGTCGGACCACAGAACACTTTTCCGCTTTGCGTCAGTCCATCTTAGAGGAGCTCGGCCCATAGAAGCGGGTGGCGTTTCTGGGTGTTGTTGATAAATGGCTTTTGCTTTGAACAGTAGAGTTTCAAGTTGCACTTCCGGATGTAGCGCCGAACTGAATTGACTGACATTGGTTTTCTGAAGTGTTCCTGAGCCCACGCGGTGAGATCCTTTACACACTTGTGTCGGTTTTTGATGCAGCGCCGCCTGAGGGATCGAAGGTCACGGGCATTCAATGTGGGTTTTCGGCCTTGCCGCTTCCATGCAGTGATTTCTACAGATTCTCTGAACCTTTTGATGACGATATAGGGATCGTAGATGATGAAATCCCTAATTTCCTTGCAATTGTACGTTGAGGAACATTGTCCTTAAACTGTTGGGACTATTTTCTCACGCACTTGTTCACCTCGCCCCATCTTCGCTTGTGACTGACTGAGCAATTGAGGGAAGCAATCATGGCACCCACCTGTTCCCAATGAGCCTGTTCGCCTGTGGGATGTTCCAAACAGGGGTTTGATGAGCATTCCTCAACTTTCTCACCACCTGTTTCAGCTTTTTTGGAAAGTGTTGCAGCCATCAAATTCTCAGTTAATGATTATTTGCTAAAAACAATAAAGTTGATCAGTCTGAACATTAAATATTTTGTCTTTGTAGTGTATTCAATTCAATATAGGTTGAAGATGATTTGCAAATCATTGTATTCTGTTTAACACAACGTCCCAACTTCATTGCAATTGGGCTTGTAATACGGTGCGCCTTATGTATGGCTGAAGTCCAGAAATAGACCCCATAATTGAGACTGCGCCTTAGAATCCGGTGCGCCTCCCTGTTCCCAAAGTTGAGCAGTAAGCAGAAAGACATCTCATGATCTTTCTTACTTTGTTAATAGTCATTCTCATATGCGAGTTTATTCAAAGTACTCGTTCCTTCTATCCAGCACACAACACATTTCCAACTCTATCCTTACTCACCCTGACCTGCTGTACATCCTTCCCATCTCCATCTCTGTCTGGCCAGTCTCTCCTTCCTTAGTATCCAACGTGGCATACATGACATCATACGCCTCTTGTTTGGCCTTTGCCACCTCTACGTATTCTTGTCTCCTCTCCTCGGTCCTCTCAGTGTCCCACTTGTTCCTAGCTTAACTTTTGCCTTGTATGATTTCCTGTACTGTGAGGTTCCACCACCGAGTCTCCTTCTCTCCTTTCCTACCAGAAGATACACCAAGTACTCTCCTGCCCGCCTCTCCGATCACCTCGGCAGCAGCGGTCCAGTTTTCTGGAAGCTCCTCCCGTCCACCGAGAGCCTGTCTCAGCTCTTCCCGAAAAGCTGCACAACACTCGTCCCGTCTCAGCTTCCACCACATGCTTCTCTGCTCTGCCTTTGTCTTCCTAATCTTCCCTCCCACCACCAGTCGTCTTCCACACCACCCTCCTATCCTGTGTAGCCACACTCTCCCTACCACTACCTTACACTCGGTAACCTCCTTCAGATGACATCATCTGCACAAGATGTATGTAATCCACCTGCGTACTTCTACCGCCGCTCTTGTAGGTCACCCCATACCTGCCTCTTCTGGAAGAAAGTGTTTGCAACAGCCATTTGCATCTTTTTTTGCAAATTCTACCACCACATTGAGTTCTAGCCTCTGTGCTTTCCTCTTCTCTTTCTGCCTAAGAACCCGCTTTCCACCTGTTGTTCGTCTTCGACCCACACTAGCTGAATTTGGGACGTTGTTAACCTGGGCCACGACGGCTCGTATGGAATTCTTTGGATGAACGCGCATATTGGTTTGGCCAAGTTTAAAGCCAGATCCCGTTCGTGACGCAACCCTCTGCACTTACCCGGGTTTAGGACTGGCCTAGTTTGCGCTGGCTTGCGCCCCCCATGGGCTTGCATTCATAAAATACGTCAAATGAACTTGTGAAATATGGACCATTAAGATCCATACTTCCTTTAACAAATGTGCCACATAGAGAATCCTTGTTTAAGACGGGTACTTACTCCACAGGAACAAGTATTTTCTTTTCTTTTTCTTTTGTTTTGTGGGGGGAATATTAGTAAAGTACTGTATGGTTATCCATTTTTCTGGCTGGCTTTTAAAAAAAAACAAAAACATTTTGGGGTTATGGGATTCAAGCACCTGGCATTTCAAACACTGACAAACATCCAATCCAACAACCAAAAACATTGTCTTCCTCTACAATAGATCATAAACGGCTTCCCAGTTACCTCGTTGAGCCACGTGATGGCGACCTGCGACCTTGTTCGGACACCAACGTTTGTTCCAGTTTGTCCTGCTGCTATTTTGTTTATCTGGATGGAGTTGGGTGCTTGCAGTCTGTCGGATTGCGTAGGAAGGGCTTCAATCAGCCAGGGACCGATTCCACAATGCCAGCTTTTATTCAGAACTCAAGGCAACGCTCGGGAATCATTTCCGCAAAACGTCCTGTATCCGTTAAGTCACGCCTTCAAAACAAAAGCACCCATCCCAGCCGGTTACTCTTGCCGATTTGGCGTATCCTCCGGCAAACTCGTTAGCCTCCCGCCAGTGGCTCTCGCGCTCATCAGGATTATCCGGTGTGCAGCTTGCGTGACCGACTAACCCTAACCGAGGTGGCAAGAGAGCTGGTCTACGTGCTAAGCTAAAGGCTACAGCCGCAGACCACCAACAACACACCGGACTCGGCCCCCCAGCTACGGCAGAAAAACCCGAAAGCGCTTTTCATCTACTGCAAGAGTCGAGCGTTGCTTTGGCGCCGGCTGCTTCCATCCCGGTGTGGCCGACAAGAGCGCAGCGCTGGCAAGATTGCGTGGCATCACAACATCAGACTGCACGGCCACATGCTGTCTTAGCCGATGGCCAACCACCAAAATGCAGGGGATCCACTGGAAGAATAACAACCGTTAAGTTGGTTTGTTTGTTTTTTACCGTCAGAATTTCAGAAAAACATTTTCTTTGTACTTTTCCAATTGGTACTTGAGAAAAAGAGCGAGGCCTGTTTTCCAGATTTATTACAAAATGAACACGTCAACGTTTTGTGCTAATTAGCAAACACGACACTGATGCAATACAATATGGAGGCTAAACGTGAACGACAAGCTTTTTTTCTTTTTCAAACAAACTTTCACCCCGTCCGTCCGTCCGTCCGTCCGTCCGAATTCTCAATGTCAACAACACGCCGCATGTCCTTTGCTCAACAAACGGACTAATCAATACGAAGCCAAACCTTCTCCTCAAACACGAGGAAGAAACAGAATCGGAGTGGGACCATTTTGTCCTTTGCTGCTGACGACGATGATGGCAGCGTTTCTACGGTAACAACGAGGGTCTTTGAGTGTGAATGACATTGAAATAGCTTTTATAGCTTTCGACTTGACAACATTGTTCCAAATTCCTAAATACGCCGGTTGCCCCGTGCTCCACGTCAAAAACTACAAAGATGGCCGAGCGGCTTCATGCATATCACAATATGGACTCAACAAACAGAACAAGCGGCCAATCGGATCACTCTGGGAGGGAAGTGAGTGCAGACATGAGAGATGAAAACATGGTCGTCGTGTTTCCATCCATACGGGATGCTTCCAATTTCATCTTGACAAAACAAAAACGTTCCAGTGGAACGCGGTTGGTCCGTGCGGCTTCCGGTTTTCTTTTTCGGGTGGGAAACGGCGTGCGGACGGGACGAGGGGGTGAGCTTTCGACGTCGCGGCCCGAGGGGACCCCGCCTCCAGCAGTCAGTCGGAGTCGGACTCGATGGGCGCCGTCTCGTCTAGTATGACCCTCTTGGCGGTGGCGCCCAGGTGCGCCTTCTTGTGGCGCGAGAAACTGGACGAGTGCATGAAGGTCTTGTTGCAGGCGGCGCAAGTGAAGGTCTTGCTCTTGGTCTTGGGTCGCTTGCCGGCGGCGCCGTCTGCCACCTGGTGGCTCAGCTGATGGCGTGCCAGGCTGGAGGTGTGGCTGAAGTGTTTCCCGCAAAGGCGGCAGCCATGACTCTCCGGAGCGGCGGGGCCGTCGCCATCCTCCTCGTCGTCGGCCATGTCGAGGGTTCGCTTGGTGCGGCTGCGGCGGCGGCGGCGGTTCTTCTTGCAGAGGGTGTAGAAGTTGGGCTTGTCGCGAGAGCACAGTTTGAGGCGGATCTTTAGGTCGGACGAGCTCTCGGCCACGTTCTCTTTGCCGGGTTGCGTGTAGCTGTCCAGAAGCTCCTTCACGTGCGTCACCTGTACGGTTGCAAAGGGGGGGGGGCGACATTTACAGGCAATCTCTGCTCAATTTCCAGGGGAATTTAAGATGGGGACCCTGGGAAACGGGCCACATTGGAAACTTTCCAGCAAAGGCAACAAATTGAAGCAGAAATATGGACGCTTTGTCATGTCAGGCAAATATCCGTGCAAAATACAGCGCTACCTGGAGTTGAATGCGTTCTGTGACCAATTGACAGTCCATTCCCAAAAACCGTCACATTTGTTTCATTTTTAAAAAAGAAAAACAGAAGCTGCAAAAACAGCATTGAACATGGAATTTGGGAATGTGGGAGGAAGCCGGAGTACCCAGAGAACAATTACGCGAGCACGGGGGAGGCGGGGGATGGGGTGTTAAACACCACACAGAAAAGCCAAAGCCTGGATACAACCAGTGACCTCTGAACTGTGATAAGACTTCAACAAAATGCCGAATGAGCACTCCCACCTCAGTGTAGCACTCCAAGAATTGTGAAAATGGGAAGTTGGGCTCTCGAGAATTGGAGTTGTTTGCATGTGGGGAAAAATTGGCTTTTTGTGTGACATTGCCTGTAGAAAATCAGGCCCAAAAATGCCTTCAAATGAGAGTCAAACAGTAGAAGTTGATCATCAACACACCCTCAACTGTTTTGTTTCGTCCGCTCCTCAGGGAAGCCCCTCTCCGATTGGCTGCCAACTTTCAGTTCAAAGGATCCACCAATAAGCTCATACGGGCCCAAATTCGGAGGGAGGGGTTCTCCAAGCGGATGCGTCAAAATGACTGTTTTGAACATTTTGAACGGCGCCAATTGCGCTGCAGAATAGCTCATTTATGTCAGTCATCAATCGGGAATATATCTGGTCCGGAGAATTTCAGGGGCATTTGAAGCGCTCGTTGCGTGGTGACCACTTATCAAGTTGCTAACCACTCGTGCGCCCCACGAAGAGCCAACCTTGAAACGTGTCAGCGAACGTTTAATACCCGTGGAAAGTTTCCAAGTTGGAAAGATTTTGCGAGGCTTCCTCACCTGATGCTTGGAAAGCTGCGTGGACGTGCGAAAGCTCATGTCGCACTGCGGGCAGGCGTAGAACTTGTCTCCTCCCGCCACCTGCATCACGGCCGCCGGCTGCCTCCGCCGCTTGGCCTTCTTGCCCTTCAGCGAGGGCCGATGGGGCGCGGCATGGGCCAGGGCGCCGTCCTTGGCCTTCTTGTGGATGAGGCGGTGTCGGGACAGGCTGGAGCTGTGGTTGAACTCCTTGCCGCAGATGTTGCACGGGTGGATGCGCCTCTTGCCGTGCAGCCGCAGGTGACTCCCCAGCATCCTGACACGCACACACACAGACGCACGACTTGGACTTGTGACGTGGAGCCGACCTACTCGCTACATGCTGCCCCGAATGCTGAGTGATGTGGCCATTTTGTCGTGTCGTGAGTCGAGGTTAGTGCCCTCAATGTATCCCACAATGCATCTGGAAAAGTAGTAGGGCTGCAGCTATTGTATGTTTTGAGCATCCATCATTGTTTTAATGAATGATGACACAAAGCCAAATCGATATCACATGAGAGGGAGTGATGTACTCGCCAACCTTCAAAGTGAGAGCCACTTCTTTGCTACCGATTTACACGAACGAAGGGCTACTCGTTTGATGTGCACTTCAGAGGCAGCTTCAGGTTCAATTACCGTGTACACCTTATTCATACTACGGCTTAACTGACTCCTATCTTTCCATAAATTGATGAGGACACAATTAGTGGCTTGGTTCATTACATCCGTCAGAAAATCGGCAAACATTTTTTCAAAATGATTCAACACAAAGAAGCAGTCTGCTTTCATGGAGCACAAAAAGAATTTGGGAGATTGCTTACTAGTACGGGCGGGCCGGTCTGTACAGGTAACCCACGATTTGGGCAATAAAGAGAACAACTTTTTTTCTGGCAAAAACTGCATTTTGTAGTGGACCCAATGCTTCAACTGACTATTTTTTTTTTTTTTTAAACCAGGTTTTGTATCTCGTTTCCGAATTGTAAGTGAAGGCATGACTCGAGTCGAAGCAGCGCAGCCGAACCACACCAAGTGTATGATGACTCAAAAGTAATGATTGGTGGTTTGAAGTAGTAACTGTAGTCTCATTACTTTACAGGGAAAAGTAACACGTGACAAAACGGCAGCATTTTGCATCCCTGTACACCGACGGGCGGCGGCTGCCAGGCCCACCGGGAGCAATTCAGGGTTCAGCGTCTTGCCGAAGGACACTTCAATAGCGGACGGACAGTCAGCAGAGCCAGGATTCGGACCGGCTAACCTTTGCTTAGCGGACGACCCGCTCTACCAATTGATCCACAGCCGCTAAGGCTAGTTACAAATGTTTTCGCTTTCAAATAAAGACTCCTGCAGTCGTTTGAGACTTGGAGCTGAAATGTTACCTTTTGGATTCACTCGACTGTCGCGTATCCAGCCGACCTATCGGGGATACGAACACAGCGTCACACGCTTAGCCGCCCCTGCTTCTTTAGTGTAGCATAGCATATTGGCCACCACGGAAGCGAGGATAAGCGACTTAGAGGAACAGCATTTGACGCCTCTTACTGCCTAGCATTCCACCAATAGTTCCCGAGCAGCCGGGAAAGCGGACCGGATGAGGGACTGTCGGACGGAGACGCACGGACGAACGGCGGATCCTCCGGCTCCGTGGTCGCACGTGCTCGAAGGCAATTTCACACAATGATGTCATCAACAAGCGTTAAGTAATCGTGATTGTTTGGTAGAGTCCAAATCTCTAGCTTAGGCCAAATGTATACCGTCTACCACTTGTACTAGCAACACGACAAGATCGCTCGGTCAAAATGCCGAGTCTGGTCGGATCGGCCACCTCAACTTGTGAACCCTTCGAGCGATTAGAGCGTCAGGAGCAAGTGAATGACTGCGTTCCATGTTTTTTCCATGGTTCGCTGGAATCGTCCAGCTTTCGAAATGGCTTTTGTAACCCTTTCCATTCTGATGTCAATTGCTTTATTTCTCGACACTTCTGGAATTTCTTTGGATGGTGTCATTTTGTGGCAGCTTTTTTCGATCTTTTGTCCGACTTGATTTTGTCGGGAGAGATTCTGTTGAAGTGATTGTTTGATTGAACAGGTCCGAACAGGTAATCAGGCTTTGGTGTGATCAGTAAATATTAACCAAAAATTGTGATTCGCCACAAGTGGGGTCATTACTTTTTCACCCAGGGCCAGGTAACTTTGAATAATATTTATTATTATTAATGAAATCACCATTTAAAAACAGCATTTTAAGTTCACTTGGGTTATATTTGTCTGATGATCTTAAACATTGAAGTGGGGAAACTATGCAAAAATAGGAGCATTAGAGAAGGGGGACAATACTTTTTTCACTATTCGTATTGGTCGGTTTTTGTGTCTGCATTTGAATCGCCTCTTTTGTTGTTTTCCCTCTTTGTGCCGCTTTTGTCTCTTCCTTTTTCCCTCAATTGCTCAGCAGCATCCCAGTCATCAAGTCTTGTAATCACCAAATGAAGTAAATGATGAGATCACTCATTGTTTTTAATTTGCTCATTTCTGTCCGAAGAATATTTCATCTTTACTTATCAGAAAATCTGCCAATTTCAGGTTGCCGCGTTCGCTCGTATAATCCAACGGCAAAGGGTGATGCCGCACACGTGTTCGGAACAATGTCAAGACTTTTGACAGGAACGACTTGAGACGTTGGATGGGTGTCGATGGAATTTTCTGAGCCAATCAGAATAGAGTATTCACCAAAACCGTCCTGTAATACTGTGCGCTTTCACACCAAATGTAGCTACGCTTCCAAGCACCTTTTAAAAAAAAAAAAAAAAAAAAAAAAAAAAAAAACTTACAAAATTTGATTGATTTTTTCTTTTTTTTTTTTTTTTTTTTTTTTTTTTTTAAAAGATATATTTTGTTACAGAAAATATAGTGTCTGTAACAGTCTTGGAAACTCATATGTTTCCATACTTTTCCAGCCCTGGAACTTTATAAAATGCAATTCAATTTCCATTCTTCCAAAGGAATCCCGTGGCTACATTTTGTGGACAGAGAGGACGTAGGAGTAACATGGCTCATGTACCCAAAGAGGAGGCTTTTGGTGAAGTCAAATGAAGGAAATATTTGGTTCCTCTCAAGGTCTCTTCATTTTAGTTCCAACACTTCCAAAACTTCCAGTAGTATAAAGAATATTTGTCATATTCCGAGTCAGCTGATCTAAGCTCAAACGCAGTTTGACTGTACTGTATTATTATGTCGCGATACTAAAATGCTAGCTGCTCAAGTGAAGTTGCACAAAGGCTGACTGCCATTTATAAAGTAATGCCTTATTGGTTTTGAAACAAGAAATCCCCATTTTAAACTGAAATTTATTTAAATTTGTGTTTGAAATTGCTCCAGTGAAAATGTTTCTAGGCAAAAAAATACAGATTGCCGCAATGTGAATTTAAAGGGAAGATGAGAAGGATCGGCAAAAATATAAAAGTTTTCGTATTGAGATCAAAATTAGCATATGCAGCAAACGGAATTACATTGAACTTGTCAAATGTTTGTCATTTTTCACTTTCAATCTGCCGCCCGAAACGACGACGTCGCCTCTTCCGGTTTGAGCAGACGACGGGAAGCTGCATTGTTTACTGGCTCACGCAATAGTAAGTTCAGCAAAGAGAGTAGTTGTCCAGCCGAGTTAAGATGCCGAAATGTTTTAACTTCCCAAAGGACCCCCAACTTAAACGGGAATAGACAAGAAGTCCAGAGCCCACAGACTACTACTCTGCTGTGCACTACACATTTCACTCAGGACTGCTTCGAAAAGGTACCTGCGCGCCAAGAATCCCTTGGATTTAGCCTACAGCACAAAGGGAAGTGAAAAAAAGATGCAGTGCCAACAGTTTGCAAGCGACGGCAGGACTGTAAAGCCAGTACGAGCGCTGATACAGGAGCTTCAAAGCATACCGGAATGGCTGCGGCCAAACTCCAAATTGTCAAATTTGAAACCTGGTCATATAGAGTCTCGCCAAACATCTAACAAGAATATAAAGCATTGTATTGACACAGTGCACCCACGTTTAGCTCTTTACCGAGAACATCCATCAAATGATGCATTGATATTATAGCAACCTGCGTCTAGTATACACAAGGCCACGGACGCTAGCTGTCCACGGATGTGTTTTGATAGCAACGAAGACTCAAGTACAAGTGACATTGGTTCACAGTTTGTACACGAGCGCCTAAAAAAAAAGATACAAAAATCATCATCACATCTCAAATCATTCTTTGGATGATATTCATTTCAACAACAACTACTAAGAGTAAAGTCATTTCATGTAACCATCAGAACATACTCGTCCACGCACCATTGAGTGTTTTGGAACTGGCCGATAGCCTCGTCATCAGACTCGTCGCTATTTCCGACAACTTCAACGGCACCTTCGCTATTGTCATCTCTCTCTCGCATGGCTCAAACTGGTGGGACATATCACATCATCATCAAAAATAGTTTATCCGAATACTCGAGTATTTGATTGTTTTCAGTAGGACACTGGGATATTCAAATATTCGATAGCTGCAGCCCTACATTCAAGTCCCACGTTATATTGTATTTTTATTGTTCAACAAAACCCTTGCTTCGGGTCCGTGTGGGATTAACCTGCAAAAGAAAAATGTCCTTACATTTAGAAAATTGTTAAGTAAAACTGCTCGTCCCGTTCTTTCAAGCCTTCAAAAAGTTCACTTGACTTGACTGAGATGGAAGGAGAAGGACGTGCCAGAGGGTTAGGGTTACAACAACAACAACAACAACTTCATCTTGAAACTATTCATACAATATTCCTGGATTTCTTTCTCTCTCCCTTTTCTTTCAAAGCTCTTTTTAGTACAAATCCTCCCACCCCGTTTCACTCAAAAATGACAATGTGCATCCCGCCCTCCGAAGGGCCATTGTATAATTGTGGTTGTCCAGCCAGACATCTTTAGCAATTACAATTGCTCGTTATAAAAACTAAATCTCCTGCAACTCACAGTAAATGGCGATAGCATCAGATTAGATTTAAAAGGAAAAGTCAAGTCAATCAAGCAATCCAACAGGAACTGCACAAACAGCGCCCGGAATGCGCGTAGCCTTTCTGAAATATATAAATGACACAATATGACAGTTGCCTTAGTCATTCATGTCACTGTGTGGTGGGTTTGTCAAAAAAAAAATCCTATCAGAAAGGGCTTCCATGCATGATAACATTTCACTATCACTAGCACATAGCACATAGCAAATAGCACATCACCTATCCAGTGGGCGATCGAGGGTGGGCCACCCTACTTCCACCTCAAAAGAATCGGGCGGCGTACCAATCGA